>NW_026651540.1:0-178138 GCF_028751815.1 Salvia miltiorrhiza
GCCTTGGCTTGTGATGGCATATCTATGATATCTCGTTTAGACCTCACAGATCACGCGTCTTCATACGAATGATCCGATTATGTAGTGACCCGCTCTTTTATATATTTTAAATCCAGTAATGAGTGTTTATTTTTGTTCATCAGTGAATGAAAACGGTTTTTATCCTAATATGAATTCAGCTTATGATCCTGAATTTATATTGTTAAAGCAGTTAATGATATTATTTCAGAGTTATAACTGACTTAGCAAAGTCACGTTATTTATTTAAGCGAGATGAAATTTGATTTTATTTTTACTCAGATCGTGAATTATTTCCGACTCAGGAAGTTAATTAAATCTGCGGATTTAATTTAGATATCAGAACAACGAACGAATTAAATCTACGGATTTAATTTAGATTCATTTTATAATTTATCGATTTTTGTGAGAAATCACATGTCGAAATACGAGATTTATTTAAATAAACAGTATCAAGCATATACGAGCACACGATCCATCTTATAGTTACAGAATCACCGAGACAGAGAAAATACATCAATAATTCTCCTCTACATTTTTTTTTCCTTTCTTTTTCTTCTCTTTTTCTTTCCATTAATTTTGTTCCCCACTCCATCAACTTCACTACCCTATGCTCCCCACCATCTCCACTACCTTTGCTCCCCATCAACTCCAACACTTCACCCATTCCTTCCATTTCGCACCAGCAATCACAAAGAGAAGGAAGACTTGGCTTAACTACTTTGCCAAGATTTCAAGCTGCTCCAGTCCAGTAGTACCCCAACACTCGAAGCTAGAGTTTATTGGGTGAAAAACCGTGCATGAGGTAAGGCAGCGAATCTGCCATAAGCACACTGCTCCGGCAGTGTTTTGCAAGGCGATTCCAGCCATCCAAACGGTTCCCAAAAATTCCCAAATTAATTGTGTATCATCTTTCATACATTTTCTATATGTTGGTAAAATTTCAGAATATTTAGAGCTCGCATGATTTATTTATGAATTTGTACACATCACTGCCCATCTGGAATACATTTTTGGTAAACAATCTTTGGGAGATCATAAGTAAAGTTTCAATCGGTGAAAACCTTTGAAACTTGAATATGTCACTCTAGACTCCCGTATCTTTCTTTTGACATCGGCCTCACCATTTTTGAGTAAGGGAAACAACCGGTATAAATTCTTGAAATCTAGTTCTTATTCCATGTACCATCCAGTAGATTTTACAAACCTACGACTTTGAGGTGGAAAAGGCCGACTTAAATATTTGATTCTCAAGCCTATCTTTCTACTGAATATTCACTGACATGTTGGGAACTTACTTGTTCAGTTTTAGAATTTTTGGTGAAGCTTAAAGTGGTTTTTCCGATTTATGTTCTGAATCTGCCAAACTTGAACTCTTTTTGTGCACTGAACTTTAGATAGTCATATCTTCTAAACCATGAAGGTTCTTAGAGTAAATCCAACTGGAGAGTGTTATGATCTCTCCCTAGTTTCCAGATTGACCTTTGGGGTTCCCAGTGGAGTTTTGTAAAGGGAGATATGAATTTTTAAAGAAAGCCCACTGACTTGGTTGTAATCTGGAAATATGAAATTTACAGATTTTTGCTTGTTAAATACCCATCTTTGAGAGGGCATATCTTGCTCGTTTGAATTGTTTTTCATTCGATTCAAATTGGAGAATGATCCTTGAAATGTCTAGTTTCCAGAATGTCATTTGGAGCCTCATTTGGAGATCCGAGGTAGATTTGGTGTCTGTTGTAAAACAACCCCTTAAGAGCTCAAGTTGTTGAATTATTTTCTATGTATCAAAGTTTATTTTAAAGGATGTTTCGTGAAAGATTTAGTATATGTGCGTAACAAGTTTGGGACTATTTATTTTAAATGAGGTCCGTTCTTTATTTAAATTAGGATGGACTTTTAATGAATATTTTTGGGATTAAACTATTATTTCTTGATTTATATAAATTATTTTTATGGACTTATAAATATGAATTTCGTAGGCCTACTGACCTACTGTGATCGACGGTTTGTCGATGTCTAACAGCTTTGAAAATTTTATAGCAAGTCCCTACATGAGTCTTGAGTACCCTGGTAAAATTTCAAGCCATTCCAACTTCGTATGATACTTCTTTAAAATGTAAAACCTAAACTGCACATTACTACTGAGAATTTCAGAGAACAGAGAAAATAGTCATTTATTTCAGTAGCTTCCTGGGTGATCTAGCTTTCCAAATTTTTATGGTATTAACCTTATTGTGTTATTTAGATATCCACCAAAGTTGAGCCCAGTTTGACAACGTTTACTATTTTTCAAAAATACAAGTTTTCGATTGTTCAAAACTGCCGAACATGGTAGATCGTGGTAAAAACGTCATATCTCTCAAACCACTTGGAGTTTTCGACTCTATTTTTTTTATATGAAACTAGACTCGAAGATCTTTCTTTCGGTATGAGTCTCGAGTCCAGGAGATGTCGGAGTCAGAACAGATTAAATTTTGAAGTTGAGTCAGTGTAAAAGCAGAGCATGTTTTGATGATGTTTGATTGTGATTCTTATGTGCCTTATGTTGAGCCTTTTTTATTTTATTTTATTTTTTTTTTAATTTTATAACATTACTTGTTCTTATTTATTAAGCCCGATTAATTATGAGATTATAAAGCGAATAAGTTGAAGTATTTATTTTCTATTGACTACGAGGAGCGGGGTTTATTTAATTAACGGATTAGAACACCCCGAAGAGAACGGATTAATTTTTGTTAATTATCCGGCTTCATGAGACGAGACTTAGCTTTTGTTTAAATCCGATAGCCTGGATTAACAATAGAAATTCCCTGATTATTATCTCAGAATAATAGTTCATGCATACGAGATTCATGCATAGTTTAATTACGCATTCTCATTTAATTGAGAATTTTCCCTCGATTTAAAGTCTTACGTTATTTTCTCGGATTAAAGGTCGAGCGCAAGAATAAGAGCTCGTCAAGGAGTCACTAATCTGTAGCAAAGCTTTGCTATCAGGTGGGCATTACTTTCATATATATCAAATGAGTTTAAATGTTACGTTCAAGCAAGTTATTTCATGACTAAATTAATTGAAGTTATTTCAAATATTGTCTTGCCATAAAATGTTTAAATTTCAGTATGATATCTATCTGATGTGACTTTAATCATGTAATCGAATTCGGGTCTTGAGCAGTTGATAGCTATCCTGCCAGGGCTAGTGTACACCAGTGACCGTGAGTCATCTAGCGGGTTGGCCGGTCAAGTGACCGTGAGAGGTGGCCACCTCTCCGGCACAAAGTTCCAGATATGATAGATTACAAGAGAACTTAGTCTGCAGACGAACTTTAAGAATCACAAATGAATTTAGTAAGCTTGGGCCTTTTAGCGAAAAACTCCCTTGCTGTACTGTTTATGATGGCATGACAATTTACAGTTTTGAAGCATGTATTTTTATAATTAGGCATACGTGTCCACTGAGTACTTTTGTACTCAAGCCCTGCATATATTTCTAAATGTGCAGGTTGAGCAGCTGCCGATGGTGATGAAGTGACGAGCGGGATTCTTTTGTCTTATTATGTATTAATGAACTCTAGGGTTACATGTCTTCATACATGTAATCAGAACCTTATTCCGCTGCGTACTCAGAAGTTTTATGTTATTTTGGATAAGTCGGAGTTATCCGAACTTGTTAGTTATTTGAGTCTATACGACAAAAACTCTGTTATATTATAGATATCCATGTTGTTAACAATGATGAAATACGATCCTTTCTTGTTTGATTATTCCCCTTTCTACCCCGCTTCTAATCTCCCTCCATTAGCCACGATTTCCCGGCTTAATTATCCTTAATTAGGACTCGGTCGTGACAGAGTGGTATCAGAGCAGTTCATTTGCTCTGAACCCTAGAGTTAGCCCATTTTTCTAGTATGATCACTAGTATATATGAGTCAGTCAGCCAAAGCTCATCACTTCATCACATCGTCATGCTCAGCAAGAAAGAAGGTGGTAATGATTTTAAAACATTGAGAAGTTCACGTTTTATATGAATGTACTGATGCTTACATTCAAGTTTTATGCTTTATTGATTGATTAGATATCTCAATGAACTTAGATGCGTTAAGAATGCATGATCACTGTTACGAGAAGAACGATAGAAGCTAGGAACTCAGTCATATTTCACTATAGCCATGGTGAAGAGCTAAGAAAGAGGAAGAGAATCCAATGAAAGCAGTGCAAGCAGAGTGCCACGCACGAATCACTGAAGCAGGCATAGTTCTTCATTCAGGTTGTTCACGCAAGACGGAGCACCTAATCGACTATTGCCTTCGATGATAGTTTAAGTACAATATTGCTTATAAGTGATGAGTGCAACTGATGTAATCAGTTAGCTAATCCCTAATAAGCTGAGACTCGCTTCTAGCCTCGCTTATCACTAGCTATGGCTTGAGGATAACCTTCATGATTCATGTATGAACTTCAGAGTTAGACTTACGAGGGGTCAAAATGCTTTGTATATGATGTTATAATATTACGATTAAAGCTATCAGCTTATAGTTTCAGATATTCGGAACCATTCTACTTACAGTACCTATCGCAATAGATAAGGACATGACTGAGAATCCCTATTGATTACGATCACCTACTACGAATTGGAAAGACGAGATGTGATATGGGTACTAGCAGTTATCAACCATTATGATTGATCATAAAAGTTTACGCAAGTGTATAAGACGAGAGAAGTTCTCGAAGATGGTTTAGAGTTTAATAATAGCTAGAAGCGCCGACAGTGGATCAATGCTGGAACAAATGAATTAAGATTCTAATGAGACCCTAAGGATATACTCCAGATAAGTATATATACCTTAACCTATCGAGGACATCGTCTCAGTTAGAACGTCATGGATTATGCATTTAGTCTGGTAGCCGTAATGAGAGCATTGACTAAGGTCATTCCATGACTTAGTATTACACATGGAGACACATACCCTATAAGGTGCTCAGATGAGCAAAAGCTATTTCCTTATTGAATGCGTGATGATTCAGAAGGTCTTTTGCAATAACACGGAAGAGTGCTTCAAATTATATGGTTGCATTTCAAGCGCTATGTGAAGGAACACTAAGTACTAGAAGTACTACATTAAGATCATATAGAGGAACATTATTGAGTAAGGTCGAGCCTACCTTATTTCGCCTATAGAAAATGTTTAAGGATTGCATTAAACTAGGAGGCAGACTCCAAGTTTGAGAAGCTCTAGAATATTCTCAAGGACATGTTCAAGATATTAAGAAGAAAGTGGTAATTTTAGACCAAATATACCTTTTGCAGCCAAGGAACAAGAATTGCCAAGTTCGGAAAAATATTTCCGAATGACTGAGAAGTAGTTGTGTCGGACCTGGCCAGTCCACATGGCCAAAATCTCAGTAGTCGTCATATATGGGTCTTTAAACCTATATATTTTAAACCTTCATCTGAAAAGCCAAACGGGTTCAGACTATTAGGTCATTTCGTTTCGACCTTTCAGTCAATTCATTTCTACCCTATGGTTATTCATTTTCAATTGTTTGGCAAATTATTGAAACACTTTGCCTAATTGCCATTTGTTATTTGAATCATTGCGATCTACTAGTTGTTGGTAGATTTTCTGTGACCCAAGGACAAACAGATACTTATCTGATTAAATCAGTCAAACACATATGCTTCAACCCAAGGGTCAAGCACGTAATGCATACAGACAATCTCTTGTGCATTTAGTAGGACCTTATTTGTGTATTTCAAAAACGATGATCATTTCGATGCTTTTGTATGCCCCTATGTTGGCTTAGTTATTTTGACTAGTATTAGTACGGAAACGCTGGTTAATAGGGCATTTTGGAACTGAGATCTTTCATGATGAATTTGCAAGATAGCCAGTTCATCATGTATAATGCTTGAATAGATCACCATATTTAGATTCAAATGTTGATGAAATAGTCCTCATTGATACTAATTTCCCATGTCTATGTAGCGACCCTATCAGTCTTTCGCGGCAAGTCGAACCGCTATGTTTTATTTATATGTTCGCTTAAGTTTTAGCAGGAGCAGAACTCGATGAGTTAAGGAGTAACTATAGAAACGATAGTATGTCCTTATTGCATTTTAATGCGCTGATAACTTGTGTTTTTACTCATTAGAATGCCACCAAGACGAGGGCGTCCGAGAGGAATGGGAAGGATTCCCCGTAATGATGAGAGAGGCCCAGAAGCAGGGCCAGAACCTGAATTAGTTCAACCTCCTGTTCAGCCAGAACGGCGGATTGAGGAATTATTCTTGCGACAGAACCCACCTACCTTCAACGGGACAGGAGACC
The DNA here is from genome assembly GCF_028751815.1 of Salvia miltiorrhiza. Lineage (NCBI taxonomy): Eukaryota > Viridiplantae > Streptophyta > Magnoliopsida > Lamiales > Lamiaceae > Salvia > Salvia miltiorrhiza. Next base: position 6,348 of record NW_026651540.1, read on the forward strand.
CGGCAGAAGCTGAGACTTGGGTTCGCGCTATTGAACGCATTTTCAACTTCCTGCGTTGCACCGACCAAGAACGCCTGACTTGTATGTCCTTTCAGTTGACTGGGTCAGCTGATTTCTGGTGGGAAGCAAGGATGAAAACGATGACAGCAGAGCAGTTAGAAAACCTGACTTGGGAACAATTCAAAGCCGGTATATATGACAAGTATATACCCAAGAGCTACCGCAAGAAAAAGGAGGCTGAATTTTACAATCTGAAACAAGGAAAGATGTCGGTAACTCAATACGACAGGATGTTCTGCGATATGTCTAGATATGCGCCGGAACAAGTTGACACAGATGAGAAGATGGCTGAAAAGTTTTGTGCCGGTCTGAGGCACGAGATTAGGATGGCTTTGGCAAGCCACGGAGGATTGTCTTACACTGAGTCGCTCAGCCGAGCGTTAGACATTGAGGCAGCCATGCCAGGAGAAAGACTTGCAATTATACCTGCGCCAGCACCTCCACATGATCAAAATCATAATCAGAATTTCAAAGGAAAGAGGAGATGGGACAACAGTAACCCGAACCAAGGCGAGAAGAGGCCATGGCAGGGACGGGTCTTCCAGTCACAAGGTTATGGAAGCCAGGGCGCACCGAAACAGATGGGAAATAACCAACAAAGAGCCCCACATTGTCCCAAATGTAACAAAAGTCATATGGGAATTTGTAAGGCCGGCAGTGATAGTTGCTATATCTGCAACCAGAAGGGGCACTATGCAAATCGGTGCCCGAATAAGCAACATGGAACGAGTTTAAGGCCAAACCCACCTATCCAGGCTCCGCATCTGCGAGCAATCCAAGCTCTGCCCCAACCATACCCAAGGCAGCAACCACAGTATCAGCAGCCACAGCAGCACCAACAGCTACAGTACCAACCACAACCTCAACAACCGTATCAGCAACAGGCCCGCCAACAACAGCAGCGACAACAGAAACAACATGAAAAGCCTCGTCATGCTAGAGTCTATGCTATGAGGCAGAAACAGCCCGAGAACAACCAGGGAAACCTGGCAGGTATGGGCATGCTACTCAATACTCCTGTTGTACTTCTATTTGATACGGGCGCATCGCATACTTTCATTTCAAGTACATGTGTTGACACATTAAAATTTAAAATGGAAAGAGCTGACCAGAAGTTGAGTATATCATCACCTATAGGAGGGATGACGACAGTAGATCATGTGTGCTTGAACCTAGAACTGAACATAGGGTCACTCAAGATTGTAGTGAACAACTCCTATGTTATACCGATGGGAGATGTGGACATAATCCTAGGAATGGACTGGCTAGTCGAGAACTATGCCACCATCCTTTGTAACGAAAGACGGATATCGTTTCGACCCCCAGGAAGGGAGCCGTCACATTTCCACAGAATTAGTATGGGAAGAAGAAAAATGATCATCTCCGCCCTGCAAGCAACGAAAATGATGAAGAAGGGATACCCAGCTTACCTCGTATACTTGCACGGAGAATTGGGTACTGAAAAGAGTATAGAAGATGTAGAAATTGTACGGGACTTTTCAGATGTATTTCCAGAGATTCTGCCAGGACCACCACCGGACAGACCAATTGAGTTTACCATTGATTTGGAGCCCAGGGCAGCTCCCATTTCGAAGGCACCATACCGAATGGCTCCTAAAGAGTTGGAAGAACTCAAGATACAACTGCAAGAACTTTTAGAACTTGGATTCATTAGGCCAAGTGTATCACCTTGGGGTGCACCCGTACTTTTTGTGAAGAAAAAGGATGGCACATTGCGAATGTGTATAGACTATAGAGAACTGAACAAAGTGACACTGAAGAACAAATATCCTTTACCAAGGATAGATGACCTCTTCGACCAGCTCAAGGGAGCAAGCGTGTTCTCGAAGATTGATTTGCGATCTGGTTATCACCAGCTGAAGATTCGACCAGAAGACGTACCTAAGACGGCATTTCAAACTAGGTATGGCCACTACGAATTTGTAGTTGTGCCATTCGGGCTAACCAATGCGCCAGCTGTGTTCATGGACCTCATGAATCGAGTGTTTCATCCGTACTTAGACAAATTTGTCTTGGTGTTTATAGATGACATCCTGATCTACTCGAAGAACGAGAAAGACCATGAGGAACATCTGAGAATTATCCTAGAAACGTTGAGGACGGAGCGCCTTTATGCCAAATTCAGCAAGTGTGAGTTTTGGCTCAGCGAAGTCACGTTTTTAGGACATATTGTATCATCAGAAGGGATTAAAGTGGACCCTGAAAAAGTGCAAGCGGTGCGTGAATGGAGATCGCCTACTAACCCTAATGAGATAAGAAGTTTCTTAGGATTGGCAGGTTACTATCGGAGGTTTATGGAAGGATTTTCCAAAATTGCAAGGCCAATGACGCAACTACTCAGGAAGGGAATAAAATTTTCTTGGACAGAGGAGTGCGAGAAGAGCTTCCAAGAACTCAAGGAAAAGTTGACTACGGCACCAGTGTTAGCCGTCCCAACAGCTGATAAGGAATACGTGATCTACACAGACGAGTCCAAAAATGGACTTGGTTGCGTGCTGATGCAAGAAGGAAGAGTGATAGCATATGCGTCACGATAGCTTAGGCCACATGAACTGAATTACCCGACTCATGATCTGGAGTTAGCTGCAGTGGTGCATGCGCTGAAGATTTGGAGACACCACCTATATGGAGTTAGGTGTGAAATATTCACAGACCACAAAAGTCTGAAATACTTTTTCGAGCAAAAGGACCTTAATATGAGACAAAGGAGATGGCTCGAACTAGTGAAAGATTATGACTGTGGTATTAACTACCACCCAGGCAAGGCCAACGTAGTGGCTGATGCATTGAGTCGTAAGACTCAATCTAAATTGGGAGCTCTCATCACTCGAGAGACGGTGCTCATAAGGAAATTTAGCAAAATGAGCATAGAAGTGGTTAAACCACCAGGGACGATAGCAAGCGTTGTGGCAACGGTACCTAACTTGAGGAAGACGATCGTAGAAGCACAAAGAAAAGACGGGAAGATGGAAAAACTACGGGAAACAGTAAGGAAAGGAGGCGTCAAGAATTATCAAGAAGCATCAGATAATGCTATCCTCTTTGAGGGAAGGATATGCATCCCCCACGATGATGAGCTTAAGGATAAAATCATGAGTGAGACTCACGATACCCTTATACTGCCCACCCAGGGAGTACTAAGATGTATCAGGACCTAAAGAAACACTTTTAGTGGGAAGGCATGAAGAGAGACATAGCGTCATTTGTGGAGAAATGCCTGGCATGCCAACAGGTGAAGGCCTTACACCAAAGGCCATATGGAAAACCACAATCGTTGGAAATTCCAGAATGGAAGTGGGAGCACATCGCAATGGATTTTGTGACCAGTTTGCCCAAAACAAAGAGAGGAAACACTGCCATTTGGGTAATAGTGGATCGACTCACAAAATGTGCTCATTTTATACCAATACCGATCACACACGGGTCAGACAAGCTAGCTCAGTTGTATGTTCGAGAGATTGTACGCTTACACGGTGTACCCGTGTCAATCACATCAGATCGAGACTCGAAGTTCACATCTAGATTTTGGATGAGCTTACAGAAGGAGTTAGGCACGAGGCTAAATTTCAGCACCGCCTTCCACCCGCAGACAGATGGGCAGTCTGAAAGGACAATTCAGACCCTTGAAGATATGTTGAGAACAGTGGTGTTAGACAGAGGTGGAAGTTGGGAAGCAGTGCTGCCGTTGATTGAAATTGCCTATAATAACAGTTACCAGGCAACTATCGATATGGCACCATATGAGGCATTATATGGAAGAAAATGTAGATCACCGCTTTATTGGGATGAAGTGGGTGAGAGAAAAGTTTTAGGACCAGACATGGTCAATGAGATGGTTGAGATAGTCCGCCAGATCAGAGGGCGAATAAAAGAGGCACAAGATAGACAGAAATCTTACGCTGATGCACGTCGAACTGAGTTATGTTTTGAAATAGGAGACAAGGTCTTCCTAAAGGTATCTCCTACCAAGGGGATAACTAGGTTGGTGTCAAGGGAAAACTTAGGCCCCGATTCGTAGGACCTTATGAGATTTTGGAGAGAATAGGCCCAGTAGCCTATAGGTTGGCGTTACCGCCAAGCTTTGGAAACGTTCACAATGTTTTCCACGTATCACAACTCAGAAAATACGTTTTCGATCCAAAGCACATAATCCACCAAGAAGAGATCATCATTTGTCCAGACTTGAGCTATGAAGAGAGACCAGAGGTCATTCTAGATCGAAAAGTACAACAACTCAGGAATAAGGCAATCACATCAGTGAAAGTCTTATGGAGACACCACGGACAAGAGGAAGCCACGTGGGAGCTTGAAGACAAAATGAAGGAGAAATACCCCGAACTGTTTTAGAAGAAATATGCAAATTTCGGGACGAAATTTTTGTTAAGAGGGGTAGTATGTAGTGACCCGCTCTTTTATATATTTTAAATCCAGTAATGAGTGTTTATTTTTGTTCATCAGTGAATGAAAACGGTTTTTATCCTAATATGAATTCAGCTTATGATCCTGAATTTATATTGTTAAAGCAGTTAATGATATTATTTCAGAGTTATAACTGACTTAGCAAAGTCACGTTATTTATTTAAGCGAGATGAAATTTGATTTTATTTTTACTCAGATCGTGAATTATTTCCGACTCAGGAAGTTAATTAAATCTGCGGATTTAATTTAGATATCAGAACAACGAACGAATTAAATCTACGGATTTAATTTAGATTCATTTTATAATTTATCGATTTTTGTGAGAAATCACATGTCGAAATACGAGATTTATTTAAATAAACAGTATCAAGCATATACGAGCACACGATCCATCTTATAGTTACAGAATCACCGAGACAGAGAAAATACATCAATAATTCTCCTCTACATTTTTTTTCCTTTCTTTTTCTTCTCTTTTTCTTTCCATTAATTTTGTTCCCCACTCCATCAACTTCACTACCCTATGCTCCCCACCATCTCCACTACCTTTGCTCCCCATCAACTCCAACACTTCACCCATTCCTTCCATTTCGCACCAGCAATCACAAAGAGAAGGAAGACTTGGCTTAACTACTTTGCCAAGATTTCAAGCTGCTCCAGTCCAGTAGTACCCCAACACTCGAAGCTAGAGTTTATTGGGTGAAAAACCGTGCATGAGGTAAGGCAGCGAATCTGCCATAAGCACACTGCTCCGGCAGTGTTTTGCAAGGCGATTCCAGCCATCCAAACGGTTCCCAAAAATTCCCAAATTAATTGTGTATCATCTTTCATACATTTTCTATAGTTTGGTAAAATTTCAGAATATTTAGAGCTCGAATGATTTATTTATGAATTTGTAAACATCACTGCCCATCTGGAATACATTTTTGGTAAACAATCTTTGGGAGATCATAAGTAAAGTTTCAATCGGTGAAAACCTTTGAAACTTGAATATGTCACTCTAGACTCCCGTATCTTTCTTTTGACATCGGCCTCACCATTTTTGAGTAAGGGAAACAACCGGTATAAATTCTTGAAATCTAGTTCTTATTCCATGTACCATCCAGTAGATTTTACAAACCTACGACTTTGAGGTGGAAAAGGCCGACTTAAATATTTGATTCTCAAGCCTATCTTTCTACTGAATATTCACTGACATGTTGGGAACTTACTTGTTCAGTTTTAGAATTTTTGGTGAAGCTTAAAGTGGTTTTTCCGATTTATGTTCTGAATCTGCCAAACTTGAACTCTTTTTGTGCACTGAACTTTAGATAGTCATATCTTCTAAACCATGAAGGTTCTTAGAGTAAATCCAACTGGAGAGTGTTATGATCTCTCCCTAGTTTCCAGATTGACCTTTGGGGTTCCCAGTGGAGTTTTGTAAAGGGAGATATGAATTTTTAAAGAAAGCCCACTGACTTGGTTGTAATCTGGAAATATGAAATTTACAGATTTTTGCTTGTTAAATACCCATCTTTGAGAGGGCATATCTTGCTCGTTTGAATTGTTTTTCATTCGATTCAAATTGGAGAATGATCCTTGAAATGTCTAGTTTCCAGAATGTCATTTGGAGCCTCATTTGGAGATCCGAGGTAGATTTGGTGTCTGTTGTAAAACAACCCCTTAAGAGCTCAAGTTGTTGAATTATTTTCTATGTATCAAAGTTTATTTTAAAGGATGTTTCGTGAAAGATTTAGTATATGTGCGTAACAAGTTTGGGACTATTTATTTTAAATGAGGTCCGTTCTTTATTTAAATTAGGATGGACTTTTAATGAATATTTTTGGGATTAAACTATTATTTCTTGATTTATATAAATTATTTTTATGGACTTATAAATATGAATTTCGTAGGCCTACTGACCTACTGTGATCGACGGTTTGTCGATGTCTAACAGCTTTGAAAATTTTATAGCAAGTCCCTACATGAGTCTTGAGTACCCTGGTAAAATTTCAAGCCATTCCAACTTCGTATGATACTTCTTTAAAATGTAAAACCTAAACTGCACATTACTACTGAGAATTTCAGAGAACAGAGAAAATAGTCATTTATTTCAGTAGCTTCCTGGGTGATCTAGCTTTCCAAATTTTTATGGTATTAACCTTATTGTGTTATTTAGATATCCACCAAAGTTGAGCCCAGTTTGACAACGTTTACTATTTTTCAAAAATACAAGTTTTCGATTGTTCAAAACTGCCGAACATGGTAGATCGTGGTAAAAACGTCATATCTCTCAAACCACTTGGAGTTTTCGACTCTATTTTTTTTATATGAAACTAGACTCGAAGATCTTTCTTTCGGTATGAGTCTCGAGTCCAGGAGATGTCGGAGTCAGAACAGATTAAATTTTGAAGTTGAGTCAGTGTAAAAGCAGAGCATGTTTTGATGATGTTTGATTGTGATTCTTATGTGCCTTATGTTGAGCCTTTTTTTATTTTATTTTATTTTTTTTTTAATTTTATAACATTACTTGTTCTTATTTATTAAGCCCGATTAATTATGAGATTATAAAGCGAATAAGTTGAAGTATTTATTTTCTATTGACTACGAGGAGCGGGGTTTATTTAATTAACGGATTAGAACACCCCGAAGAGAACGGATTAATTTTTGTTAATTATCCGGCTTCATGAGACGAGACTTAGCTTTTGTTTAAATCCGATAGCCTGGATTAACAATAGAAATTCCCTGATTATTATCTCAGAATAATAGTTCATGCATACGAGATTCATGCATAGTTTAATTACGCATTCTCATTTAATTGAGAATTTTCCCTCGATTTAAAGTCTTACGTTATTTTCTCGGATTAAAGGTCGAGCGCAAGAATAAGAGCTCGTCAAGGAGTCACTAATCTGTAGCAAAGCTTTGCTATCAGGTGGGCATTACTTTCATATATATCAAATGAGTTTAAATGTTACGTTCAAGCAAGTTATTTCATGACTAAATTAATTGAAGTTATTTCAAATATTGTCTTGCCATAAAATGTTTAAATTTCAGTATGATATCTATCTGATGTGACTTTAATCATGTAATCGAATTCGGGTCTTGAGCAGTTGATAGCTATCCTGCCAGGGCTAGTGTACACCAGTGACCGTGAGTCATCTAGCGGGTTGGCCGGTCAAGTGACCGTGAGAGGTGGCCACCTCTCCGGCACAAAGTTCCAGATATGATAGATTACAAGAGAACTTAGTCTGCAGACGAACTTTAAGAATCACAAATGAATTTAGTAAGCTTGGGCCTTTTAGCGAAAAACTCCCTTGCTGTACTGTTTATGATGGCATGACAATTTACAGTTTTGAAGCATGTATTTTTATAATTAGGCATACGTGTCCACTGAGTACTTTTGTACTCAAGCCCTGCATATATTTCTAAATGTGCAGGTTGAGCAGCTGCCGATGGTGATGAAGTGACGAGCGGGATTCTTTTGTCTTATTATGTATTAATGAACTCTAGGGTTACATGTCTTCATACATGTAATCAGAACCTTATTCCGCTGCGTACTCAGAAGTTTTATGTTATTTTGGATAAGTCGGAGTTATCCGAACTTGTTAGTTATTTGAGTCTATACGACAAAAACTCTGTTATATTATAGATATCCATGTTGTTAACAATGATGAAATACGATCCTTTCTTGTTTGATTATTCCCCTTTCTACCCCGCTTCTAATCTCCCTCCATTAGCCACGATTTCCCGGCTTAATTATCCTTAATTAGGACTCGGTCGTGACAGATTATGCTTTTGTTTGTGTTGCTCTGTGAACATCTATAACTGGATACATTTTTACCTTGTAATGATGTAATACTTTGTGTGTCATGACTGTGGTTGTCTATCTTCTGTTGAAATGTTTGTAAAATAAAATTTAGGTTTGATGACTTAATTAACTTAGTACTGGACTAATAATGCCTAGTATTGATTTGCATATTGTCCGTTATGCGAGTCACCTCTGATTTGATCAAACCTTGTTATGAAATGGTTGAAATAAATGGTCTATTGTTATTATTGTTAAATCGGTCATTTTTCCTAATTAGTCGCATGATACTCGGTCTATGCTATTACTAGCTAGATGTCGGGCTGCGATAGAGTGGTATCAGAGCCAGTCTTTGGCTCTGAGGTCTTATTTTTTTTTAAACAAAAAGTCATGACCATGTTTCAAATTGATAGAGTTTATGACTTATTTAAAATCTTTGTGTAAGTTCTGATCGAAGTGTAACAGAATCTCAGCCTCTCCTCCCTCCAGCTTATCAAGGTACGATTTAGATTTTATGTTTATAATGATGTGATAATATAGACATATATATGGATTATTGATGTTAATATCATCAAACTGTATTCTATTGTGCAAGTTGTCAATTAGAGACAATGCTTTGGAATTTAGATTTTACATGTCAATAGTTAAACTTTTGGAACAAGGTAAGCATTAATTGCTATTTCCTTATGAATGAATTGATTTGATTTACCATTCTTTCTTCCTATGAGGTGGGATATATGTGAATGAACTTCACTAAATCTTAAGTACCAATCTGTGATAAGGAATATTTCCTTACAGGATGGAAAATCCAGAAGAGATTGTGATGATCTTCAGAACCTATCAACAAAATAAAGGGGATACCCTAGGTCAATTCCTAGGTCATTACCACGCTCTTTGGCTACAGGCAGAAGAATATGGTGTCGACGGAGTGGAAGGAATAATGAACTTAATTCCATTGTTGCCTCAGGAATGGAGACTTTGGGCGACATACCTAATACGCTACCATATTGACGGGACGCTCATTGGAGGAGTTTTGTACAGGGACTTTCGAGGTTTCATTGCTACCATCAGCCACCGATATTACTCTAACGAGGATCCACCTCCTGGACCTTTTGACGACATAGAGGAACCGATTGACATAGAAACAGGACTAGTTAATTTCCAACCCCAGTACGACCCAATTCATTTTCTGCGAAACCTCGATAGACCAATACCTAACCGTGTCCCCTTAGCTCTTAGTATGCCTGTTCTTCCTATGACCCCACCCGGGCCGGAAGCGTACTGCGCGTCACCGTATGACTTTGCCATGTCACACGATAACTTCGAGATTCATGGCGATCTTCCTTTTCTACCACACGTGGAGTCTAACATGTCCTTTCTTGGGAATGAACCAAATTATTTCCCACCTAGGCCTGTTTTACCTCTTACTATGCAATCTCAACCAATGGCGTATGACCCAACTCATCCATATCTCGGCTTATTTTCTGCCCCTCATGATTTTGAAGCAGGGCCATCTCGGCCACCAAATCATGTAAGCGAATCAGAAGAAGAAGAAGAATCAGAAGAAGATCCCGTGGAATATTCAGCAGCCGAATATGAAGCCGATGTTTATGGGACTAGCATGATGGATAGGCACTGGACAACCTATAGGTACCCGCCGGTGGAAAAAGCTCACAGCTCGGAGGACAAGTGTAGCTACACCGAGGATATGCACGAAGATGGAAACCAGCTGAAAGAACATCTCCACTTGGGGTAACCATTGGGACAGAATATGGTATCATGTGACAAGGAAGAAACTTTTTCAAAATCGGGTTGTTGTGAAAACAAAGACTTATTATGTTTGCTTATTATGCTTGCTTATTATGTTTGCCATGTATGCTTTTAGAACTTAATGCATAATTATGTCTGTAATAGTAAGTGATAGGATGAATATTTATATTATCCGCTATAGCACCCTAGTAGTGATAGGGCTCGGAATCTTACAAATTTCTGAGTTCTGGTTGTATAAGTCCTCGTGATCGAGGCAATTTTCCTGAATGAAGCGTGTGTCGTGGCTAAAGCGGTCACTATTATTAATGATCTGCTCCTATAGTAATCTCTTACAATTGAAATGCAATGTGTATGCAAAATCATAACAATTAGGTCATATATAGAACTAGAGATCCTGAGTAATCGAATAAAAGAAAATTTGATGTTATATATTACGCATAAAAGCAGCTTGGGAAACTAATGGCCTGAGGCTAAAAGTACCCATTAACTGCAATAATATTTTTGTCTGTGTACTAATACACTTAAGATGCCTAATCGTGTTTGGAGCATAACATGGTTTAGTAAGTGATATAATGTCATTATATTTTCTTGTTTTCAATAGAAAATCGTGAACATCGCTATAAGTCAAAATGCCCCCAAGGAGAAGACCCCGAGACCGTGAAGAAGAAGAGCGAGAAGTCACGCCACCACCACCTCCTCCCCAAGAAAGGAGAATTGAAGAACTTTTTCTACGCCAGAACCCACCAATATTTGATGGCAAAGGTGATCCTTCGGTAACAGAAGAATGGATTCGCTCCATGGAACGGATTTTTCGATTCTTACGTTGCAATGATCAAGAACGAATTCTGTGCATGTCATACCAGTTGAAGGGTTCGGCCGATTTTTGATGGGAGGCAAGACAAAAGACCATGACTCCCGAACAATTAGACAATCTCACCTGGGAGGAATTTAAAACAGCACTATGTGAGAAATACATTCCTAGAAGCTACAGGAGAAAGAAGGAAATGGAATTCGTAAACCTTCGCCAAGGAAAGAAATCAATGGCTGAGTATAATCGAGAATTTTGTGACTTAGCTAGATATGCCCCTTATCGGGTAGACACAGACGAGAAGATGTTTGAACTATTCTGTGCTGGACTTCGCCAAGAGATTCGAGTAGTGCTAGCCAGCCAACATGCACTGACCTACACGGAAGCTTTAAACCGAGCATTAGACATGGAATTGGCTATGCAGCCAGAAAGGTCAGCAATAGCCACTCAACCTCCAGCCACGCATAATTCTAAATTAGGGCACACGCCACCCAATAACCATCAGGTGAATAAAGGCAAAAGAAAATGGGAGCCACATGGACCACCATCAAAGAAACCTGGCACGGTATGTCGAGACCTCTTCAACCACATGGAGGAGATAAACGACCAATAAACGGACCGAACATACCATCCCAAAATACTCAGCGCGCTCCGTTTTGTCCAAAATGCCGGAAACCACACCACGGTGCGTGCAGACCATGAGGTAACACTTGTTATACTTGCGGAAAAGTGGGACATTACTCACCACAATGCCCCAATCGTCAAAACAATGGAGGAAAACAAAATCCTCAACCTCAGCCTCAACTACGCGCAGTAGAAGAAGTGTACACGTTCCCTCAACCTCAACGGTATTTTCGTCCACGCCGCCAAAACCGTGTTGATCGTCGTTCATCAGCCTATCAAAACGATCAGCCGCCACGTCACCCGAGGGTGTATGCAATAGAGAATAAGTCACCTGACAAAAATCAAGGGAACTTAACAGGTATTGGAGAATTAAAAGGGAAACCTATTGTTGTTTTGTTTGATACGGGTGCATAGCATTCTTTCATCTCTTGTGTATGTGTGGATACATTAGAGCTGAACATAGAAATAGCCCCACAACCACTACGAGTAGGTACGCCAATAGGGAGATTCACGACAGTAACCCATACATGCTCTAACTTAAAATTTGAGTTAGGACCACTTAAGCTCACAGTGAAAACCTTAAGGTTAATGCCTATGTGGACTACAGACATCATATTAGGCATGGATTGGTTAGAAGAAAATTTTGTGACAATTCAATGCAAGGAAAGACGGATTTCTTTTCAACCACCCGGGCAAGAACCTACGTGCTTCTACGGTATAGAGCGCAAATGGAAGAAGACACCTATCATTTCTGCACTAAAAGCAAGGAAATTGATACAAACAGAAGGTGCAACCGCTTACGTGGTCTACTTGAACAAAGAAGAAGATAAATCAGATTTGGGGTAAAAGGAAAACTTAAACCTCAATTTATAGGACCCTATGACGTCCTAGAAAGAATAGGACCCGTCGCTTATAGATTAGCTTTACCACCAAACCTCGCAAGCGTTCACGATGTCTTCCACATGTCGCAACTACGAAAATACGTGTTTGACCCTAAACACGTTATTCATCAAGAAGAAATCACCCTCGAACCAGACTTGAGTTTTGAAGAGAAGCCAGAACGAATTATGGATCGGAAGGTCCAACAATTGTGAACGAAGTCTATTCCATTAGTCAAGGTGATGTGGAATCATCATGGAGAGGAAGAAGCTACGTGGGAACTCGAAGATAAAATGAGAGAGAAATATCCAGAACTATTCTCCGAAGGTTAGTAATTTCGAGACGAAATTTATTTAAGGGGGTGAGGATTTTTATTCTTTATATATATATATATATATATATATATATATATATATATATAATATACATATAATATTATAAAGATTATTTGGTAGGAATTTAAACTTTTATCATTTGGTAAAATTAGGAAATTTCTAACATGTTTAATGGTATTCCGCGTCCATTAAAGAAATATGACTCATTAATAATTTTTATATCCATTAACGAGATTATTATTGACTATATATATGTATACATATATTATCCTGCTAATTATTTATTAACGTTTGTAATATATACTTATATATATATACATATATATACATTGAGCTAAGTGATATTATATGTCGGTCAATTATATTATGCTTATATGAGCATAAAATAATAATATTACATTTTTCATTAAGCAATGAAAAATTTATTTATCTATATTCTATGGGTAGAATTTAAAGGAGATATCATTCTTGATATAAGAAATAATCGTTTATATTAAATAAGCGATTTTAGTTACTTTTGTAACAATGCATAATATTGAAAACTAGCAAATACATTTAAATCACAAATATATTATTATTGCATTGTTAATAGCCCACAATTTAAATTTGTAGAAATAAGCTATGATGCAATTACAGCTTGATAATTGAGCTAAGTTTGATATTATGGGGATGAATTACTATCATTTTGGGAATAATTAAATTATTCATATTTTATATGCATCACACATTATTTTATTTATTTATAGTAATATTTTTAAAGAGAGATCATATTTTTGTGTAATATCAAGTATCCCGCTATTTTGTGTCTACGGAAACTGAATATAGTACTCCAGGGAACATCGGTGATAGCCTACGAAAAGTAGGGTGGGCGGCAAGATTAATATGAAGATTTGCGATAAGGGACAACAGAATGTTTTAGGCATTCCCTTACGCTATCTGAGTTACTTTACATTTAACACTCTCTCACCTGCGAACTACTTTTTTTCATTTCATAAACAACTGCCTTCTTCACTCTTACACTCAGTCATCTCTCTCCTCTACTTGCCAAAGAAACTCTCTCTTTCCTCTCTTGTAACAGCACCACCGCCTCATCATCTTTTTAGCAACACTCACCACTCTCTCTCACCTCTGTAATCACCAAACGACGAAGGGAAGCAGCTGACAGTGAGCAGCAGCAGCGAGCAAGCCCAGCTGCGCCGCCCCGTCGCCACGCCGCCACTTCGAGCTCGTCGATTGAGCTCCACCGGCCACCTACGTTACCACCACGGCCCTCTTACGTCGACACCCTTGCAAAAGCTAGACAAGGACGCTGCGGAATTCACGAGAGAAACGTTACAAATCTCTATCTTTTGTTGCCGGAAATTAGAGCAAAAGGCTCAAGTGGACCACCTTCGTCGACTCGTATCTTCGCCGACCGACCACCAGACCGTGAAATGTCAAAACTTAACCAATCCTTCATCTTCAGACTACCAACAACACAAATCGAAAAGCCGAAATACTCTCTCTATCTCCCTGACTAACGGCCGCAATATCCTTCGGCAACCAACGTCGAATTTCCGACATATCCGCCAGCCGACTTGCGACCTTTGTGTCTCGCTCTTCCCATGACAAAAAGAGGCCAAGAAAACACCGTCGTATAGCCCGACCAACCTCGCTCGAGGACAGCCTAGCCGTTCGTCTCCATGACCGAACATCATCACGTACAAAGGGCCGAAAGATCTCTCGGCGAGCACCTTTGTTTCTCACCTTGCGCTGCCCTCACTTCCGGCGTATTTTCAGACGAACTGAAGCCATCCCTCACGATATCAAAGCCATCAAGCTCAGCCCCCAATCGCCGTTTACCTCATCGGCGTTGATATCGCCGGTAGCCAACGAACCTATCTCAAATTTTTGCTTGTGTTATATACCTCATATAATAAGTATATATGTATACCACTGGCCACCAGGTCCTCACTTAAGTGAAGTGACCCGGGTTCGATCCCTCTTGGGAGCGAATTGGAGATTGGAGATATAAGGTGGATTTGGTGAATGGAGAGATAAGGTGGTTCTTGGAGTGGATGGGAAACTAACTACTAACATCTAACATGACTTTGCCCGATCAAAAAAAAAAAAAAAAAAAAAAAGTATATATGTATACTTACGTGAAGAAAAAAAATGAACTCACACACACATGCACAGAATATATGTATAGATATATATTATTATTTATATTGAATACTTATATATATATGTATATATATATGCTTACGTAAATATATATATATATATATATATGTAATAATATTACTATTATTATTATTATTGGTAATAATAGTATTATTATTATTATTATTATTATTATTTCTTCTCATAAGAAGAAATCTTACGTAGTAATTTATTTTAGATCCCGAACGGAATAATCAAAGCACCGAGTTTGCTCCACGACAAAGCACAACTTGAATTTCCCAAACACTTGTGGATTGAAGTAAGTATTAAAGTGCTAATGATTTATTTAAATTATTGACTTGTTGCAAATTATTTTGCATGGGAATAAATAAAAATTCCTATCATGCATGCGAAGGTGATGTATACACGAGAATAGTGATAATTGATTTTGTTAAAATAGTGGTGATGGATTATCAATATTTGATAAATAATTGATCGCATAACTTCTGGAATAGTTGGATATGAATTCACTAAATTTAATTTTTATGTCATATAGTAATTCTTATTGTTGATTTACTTATGATCGCTTACTTATTAAATTGATTAAAATTTTGTTTAAGCACTACTATCATTGAGTTATCAAGCCTCATTTTTCATAATAATTATAAAAGTAATTATTTTTAATGACAATTCATTTGAATAAATTTTGATTTTATTATGAAATGGTTGAAATAAATGGTCTATTGTTATTATTGTTAAATCGATCCTTTTTCCTAATTAGTCGCGTGATACTCGGTCTATGCTATTACTAGTTAGATGTCGGGCTGCGACACAGGAACTTTTCAAAAAATTTGTATAGAATATTACACATGCTCAATGAAACTTTATAATTTATATGAAACATAAATAGAACTAAATGTTTACTGAGTTCTGCAGTATACTTTTCTACATTTAAGTGAAACAGAATAATTTATGTCTCATCATATATATTTAATATCTACAATTTTACTTTATTTTTGTAATTCTTAATAGTTCTCTGTTATTTTCATGTAAAGGCAAAAGGCGATTATGGCTCCTTTATATTCAACTATTGATGATTTGGTGGCGAGTAAAACCAACCAAGCTATTAAAGTACCACACAGGTGTGTGAGATTGTATGAGAAATATGCTCCAGGATCAAAGACTAAAATAGTTCGTATAGAATGTATTGTTCATGATGATCAAGTATATATTATGTCACCCTAAATCAACCTGAATGCATAAGTTTATATATAACAATGTAAGAATGTTATGTAATAGGAAAAGTATGCATGCCAACTTTTTTTCAACAAGTAAACTATTGCTATTGTGAAGTAATTATATAATGTTTCTGTCTTTGATCCTGTGAGTATTAATTGCTATTCATTTTGTGACTGTAAACTTTTCTTATTTATAGTTAATTTGCTGACTACTTTTATAATTCATTTAGAGCTTATCACTAATTGGATATTATATGAATAGGTATCACCTGTACCTGCTTTAGCAACCTGTCACACAACAAATAATATGTTAGTATATTTCCAGGGTACCAGGATACAGTTGACTGTGCCACACAAATTAATGAATATGTTTGGAAAGAAAATGAGTGAAGGTTGAGTATACCAAATCATGCATTTTATGGTCAAAAGGAACGCTTGGAGGTTTAGGGTGACAGACCACAATTATCGTCTTGAACTTATGCCAAAAAGTTTGATATCTGAGGTCTTTCCAAAGAGTTTTCCAAAATGTATGTTCTCCTTTAAACCATATGAGGAGATTGCAGCTATTGAGAAAACTAATGGAGAACCATTATTTGGTATGTTTGGTTTTCTTGAAAATCTCTATTTATGTTGTGAAGTTGTTTATATACTGATTTCATTTATTGTTGTAGATATCATTGGTGTGATAATTGGTAAGGGATTTATTAAGAATGATGCTGATTCTAAAATGGTGGAACTCAAGTTGGAGGATGAGAAGTATGTATTATCTATATGTACTTAACATTTTGTGCAGGTAATGTTGTCCAATTTTTTTTTTAATTTGTAGTTGTATTTAATTTTTCAGACAGAACCGGATTTTCTGTACTCTCTGGGAGGATTATGTGGATATGTTTCTGGAACAAGTTAACCATAATGATAACAGAGCACCCATTATCATTGTTGTCGCAGCCCGCCCTAACTAGGGATAGTTAGGCCGAGTGATCCACGACTAGGGATGAGGTTAAAGAAGAAGGGGAAGAAAAGGGGCGTCATTTATAGCCGTAAAACTTACTCATCTTAATAAAACTCGTCATTTTTATTCATTAATACTCAATTGAAAACAGTCTATGAAAGACAGCATAAAACTTAATTAATATCATTAATCAAGTTATACATCATATGAAACCATTCTCTTAAGCCTCAAAGTATGACATAACATACTATAACATCAACATCTTGCAGCGGAAAGTAGCTAGACATATGTATGAAGACATATTCTAGACATGTTAACTATTTATTAACAACCCTGGAGACTCCGCTCATTGCAGCACCATCATCACATCAGCTCAACCTGCACATTTAGAAAACATATGCAGGGCTGAGTACAAAAGCACTCAGTGGGCACGTATGCCTAGGTATAAAAATACATGCTTCAAAACTGTAAATTGTCATGCCATCATAAACAGTACAGCAAGGGAGTTTTTCGCTAAAAAGGTCCAAGCTTACTAAATTCATTTGTGATTCTTAAAGTTCGTCTGCAGACTAAGTTCTCTTGTAATCTATCATATCTGGAACTTTGTGCCGGAGAGGTGGCCACCTCTCACGGTCACTTGACCGGCCAACCCGCTAGATGACTCACGGTCACTGGTGTACACTAGCCCTGGCAGGATAGCTATCAACTGCTCAAGACCCGAATTCGATTACATAACTGGCAAAGCCACATCAGATAGATATCATACTAAAATTGAAACATTTATGGCAAGACAACAATTGAAATAATTTTCCAGTTCAAAGATTTGTAACGAAATAACTTGTTCAAAGGTAGCATTAAACTCGTTTGATAGATATATAAAACTGAAATTAACAGTTAAATCATCTCATGCATTCATTCGTATAAGAGGCCTACGACACGCAGGGGATCTCTATATACGTATAGTAAAAGTAATGCCCACCTCGTTGTGTCTCTGTATCAATGAGTAACGTCACTCTCTCCCTCAAGTCGTTACTTCCCAAAAGGACCTTCATCGTTATGAAGAATTGGTGAGAAGTTATAAAAGAAACCTCGATTTCTATTTTATGAAACATTAGTATCTCTAATGTTCATCTCTCTTGATTGTTAATCAATATAACAATTATTATCTCTCGTCATTACTCATTAATTATAACATCCTTATGTTATAATTAGCAACGCTTCAATTAAAAGAAATATTTAACACATCGAAAAGTCCACTTTCTTAGCAGATCTATTAGCTCTCATCTCGTCTAATTAACCAATTAGAAAGTTAAACTTTCCATTAGGCATGTATTTGAGTCACGGGTCAACAAGAATTGACTATGCTCAAATCCTAATTTCACTAAAAATTTCGGCATGACCTATTCATATATAATGTCAGCCACGAGATTTCAACGCGTGAATCTCACTACGTGAACTCGTCTCTCGACTCAAAACTTAACATCTTGACATCTTTTCAACGCAAACCAAACAATTCAAAATCATCAAAATTCTTTATCAGTAAACTATCATTTATACTCGACACCAATTGTTCGAGTGTCAGATACCAACATTTATGTGCGTTAATCATAACTCTCACACTCACTCCATTTAGACACATAATCGATATCAAACTCAAATAATAAATTATATCTTAACAATTTATCATGCTCATAGTTCTCGATTAAATCTCGAACTTTGTAATTAAATACTAAATTCCAACTTTAATTAATTAACATGCTTCTCTAATTTATTTATCTCATTTAAACTAATAAATCTAATCCATGCTAATTTCTCATACTTAGCCATTTTATATGCATTTCTCATGCAATTCAAAAAAACTCAAAAACTTACTAATCATGCTCATCTCATAAATACTCAAATAATTTATATAGTCTTACTAACATAGCATTAACTCATATGCACTGCTAGTTCACTTACATGACTTCACATACTCCACATATCTCAACTTAATAAATCATCGAATAATTAGAAAATTTGTATTTAATGGAAATAAATTCCAAAAATTTAAATACAAATATTTTTAATTATTCTAAACACATTGGCATGCTCAAAATAACTCAATTAAAATCGAGCATCGCTCGTCTCTGGCCTTATGACTCACGGCCTTCATCAAATTTGAACCTTGGTGTTCAAATTAATCTAAGTAAATTATACGTGCAATATTTAATAAATATAAACACATATATAAACTCAAATCATTCAAATAAAAATCAAATATTCACATCCGGGCATCAAACCATTCGGTCCTCATGCTTCTCGTTTCTAACATTTCTCAAAAATTCTCAAATTAATCTAGCATGCTCATGTGATATCGTAGAACACATATACGCAATAATATTCATTATGCAACGTCCCAAACTTCACGAATTTAAATAATCATACTCTAAAAACTTATAAAATTTTCGTGCTTGAAAAAATACGAATTTAATATATATCGATCCTAGCATACCCCTAAGCACAAATATCAAGTCAAAACGATCAAATAAAAATCGAAAGACAAGCTAACGGACGAAAAGACGGGCTGTCCTCGTCGGTTTCATAGCTACGGTTCGTTCTGTTCTTACTCTCTTCATTAAACATGCTCGACATCTATCCAAGAACAACATACTAAAATTTCACGACGATCCGACGTCGTTTCAAAATAAAGTCGAGAATCGACGTTTTTTGACGTCGACGAAAATCGAAAAGAAAACCATCAAAACGTAGGTAGAGATCTTACCTACTTAGATACGTGATCGAAAAGATGATCGGCGCTCGTCTCGGTGCTCAAATCGGAAGTCAAAAGCTCCGTCCAAGCTTAAATGGAAAATGACGTGTGTGTAGTGTGTGTTTTAGGTGCTAGTGTGTGTGTTGCGTGTGATTAGTGAGTGAGTGCAGTGTTTGGCTGATCTCAGTCAACACTTGGTGAGGGAAAAGGGGTTTGGGCGGTTGGGGGGTGGTTAGGGGTAGGGTAGGTTTAGATATTTTAGGATATTAACCCGTTAGTCGTTAAATATCCTGTTTCGTCTCGTTTTAACGACTAACTACCCATACTCTTTGTTACTCGCCCTCTCAACCTCTACTCACTTTCATTGCACTCGTAATTCTATATAAATATAGAAAACGCAAGCTCGTTCTCGAAATTCTGATAAACGAGCTCGGTTCGTTTATCGAGAAAATCCGGTTCACTATTCACTCATCGTCCAAAAATAAAAACTTTCATTATTGGACTCGTATCGAAAAACTAAGAATATTTCTCGACGACGTGCACGTAAGATTTTGAAAGTCGACAAAAAGACGAAATAGCAGTATTTTACTATTCATCGTCAAAAAGTCAAAATTTTCAAAAACGTCTTAACGGACTCAGATCTCACTTCCGAGTTCACCGTTCTCATTCAAATAATTATCTCGAATTATTCGAATACTCAAACTCAATTTCGGATATAAAATCTCACATCATCCAAACATCATCAAAAGAACATGTCAACATCTTTTTTTTTAAAAAAAGAAAAGAAAACATCATATAACTCATCATCTATGTACAAAGTAATCAAACAAGGGATCTATACCCTAATTACTCAAACTTAAGCAATTAAACACGTCATCAAAAGCCCGGGTATTACAATTGTTCAGCTGTGTAAACCAAATTTTTACAGGGGTATACTTTTAATTGTATGATTTAAATATTTACTAAGACAAATAGAGCGGTCTATTATTATGTATAGATGATGTATGTTCAACTTTATAAAAAGTTATAATTGAAAATAATATTAAAATTATTTTATTTTTTTACATGTTAGTAATAGAGGACTATATACCCGCACGGTTCTATGTGAATATTTTCTGAATCTCCTAATTTGCTAATTAACTTACATGGAAGTATTTTGTCAAAAAAAAAAAATTGTTGTAATTTTGCAATAACTACTACTAATCGGTCGTCAAATGACGTTTATTAGAGAAGAGCTAAATTTGATGCAAATTTATTAGAAAATATTTAAAGCTACTGCAAAAATGAATATTTTTTTGGGAGTGAAACCTGGAGTGTAGTGACCCGCTCTTTTATATATTTTAAATCCAGTAATGAGTGTTTATTTTTGTACATCAGTGAATGAAAACGGATATTATCCTGATATGAATTCAGCTTATGATCCTGAATTTATATTGTTAAAGCAGTCAATGATATTATTTCAGAGTTATAACTGACTTAGCAAAGTCACGTTATTTATTTAAACGAGATGGTACTAGATTTTTTTTTCACTTAAGTCATGGATTGTTTCCGACTCGTGAGTTAATTAAATCTGCGGATTTAATTTATATATTAAAACAACGAACGAATTAAATCTACGGATTTAATTTAGATTCATTTTATAACTTATCGATTTTAGCGAGATATCACATGTCGAAATCGAGACTTATGTAAATATACAGTATCAAGCAGAATCGAAGCCAGTATTTTATTACAGTTACAAAATCACCGAGACTTAGATAATACATCATTAATCCTTCTCTACATTTTATTTTCTTTCTTTTTCTTTCCACCACCCTTTGCTCCCCATTTCTACACCACTACCACTACTACCACTACCACCACTACACTTTGCTTTCCACTCCACCAACTATCTCCACCATTACCACCAATTATGCAACGCCAATCAATGCCAATCAGCCAACAAATATAGTCTTCACTCATTTCCTTTGACACCAGAAACCAGAAAATTTGAAGGAAAGAGATAGAGTTTGTAAAACTGCTGCCAACTTCAAAGGAGGTAAGTCTTGGCTAAATTTTCCCCATTCCTCCTTTATTCACCTGCATTTATTAAAGCAACATCACCTTCAAATTCATTTCAGTTATTTCACACTTCATTCGATTCAACAACAAGCAATCAATTTGATCACATTCAAGGTATATACTACTATCTCAGTTTATTCTCTCAATTTATTCAAGCCACATACACTGTCATAATACCCAAGCATAGAACATGAATCTTGTTAACATCATTCACCTTAGCAACTAGAAGATTAAACAGGATACGAGAATTTGCATAATCAGTAGCAAAACCACAGCATTTCATAACAAGAGTATAGAATAACCAAGATTTCACGAGCTATGAGAATAGCAGCAAATCGAAGAGCATAATATATGATGGAAAATAGAATATCATAGGATTGTAGAACTTAGCTTCGAATGGGAAGGGGGCGACTGCCCTATTCAGCCGAGCTATGACGAAGATTAAGACGACAGCTCTTGCTGTCACGGCGAAGTCCGAGAACGGCAGCAGCGGCGGCGTGGCATAACTCGAACCTCATCAACCCCGGGAACAGCGACAGCAACGGCGGACTCTTCCCTGGTCGCCGGAGGAACGCGAAGGAGATGGCGGCAGAACCATGGTGGCGGAGGTGGAAAAGAGACAGGGCTCGACTCCCTGCCTTGACGTCTGAATCAGGACTGAACGGCTCCGAGGAGGAGGCGAGGCGACACCCTTCGCTGGAAATTGCACAGCAGCAGCGGCGCCGCTCGCCGGTTCCGCGGTGGTGGCGGATCGAAGCAGCGGCACGGCGAATCTCCCGACCTTCCAGTTGCAGCGGCGGCGGCGCTCTCTGATTTGGGGAGGAAATTAGGGATCGATGACGCTGTTGGCTGATATGGTAAACTGAGGAGGAAGTGAGACGAGGGGAGAAGGTTCGTTTGGCGTCGACCTTGCCGGATTCCGAAGCCGCGCCGGCGAACCCCTCTGTGAAGAGAAACCGAGACTGATTTGAGAAAGAGGGGTCGACTGTTTTCGATGATAAGGAGAGAGAAACGGGTGTGACCACGCCAGACCTAGGCACGTCGGTAGTCGACGCCGACCGGAGAAGGCGGTCGGAGAAGGAGGGCCGATCGAGCTCCATTTCGAGGAAGGGAGCGTCTACCTTGAGAAAGAGGGAGAGAGCTCGACTGTGTTGGAATAAAGAGAGAGAGAGATGAGCGTGTATTATGAGAGGGAGAGAGAACCGAGTGTTATTTTTAATTGGGCTCTTTTTCTTTTATTTGGGCTTTTCCCTTATTTTTTGTAATTGGGCCTAATTCAATTATTTGCTTGGGCTTTAGTTTAATTCATTGGGCTTTAGATTAATTCATTGGGCTTTGTTATTTTATTCCGATTGGGCCTCCTATTTATTTTCTTTGGGCCTTTGTTATATTATTTTAGTTGGGCCTTATTTATTCAGATGGGTCTCTATTACATTATTTCATTAGGCCTCTCATGTTAATTAATTAAGCCTAGTTAGTAATTCAGTCACTTGGGCTGAAATATTTTTTCTCTGGGCCGATTTTTATTTAATTAACTGGGCCACATCCCTTATTTCATGGCAACTGGAGTTTAATCCGTTTACATAGGCCGATTTTCTTGGGCTGAGTTATTTTGAATTAGAGCTTTTCCTTTCTTTAATACTTAGGCCCTGATTAATTATTTTATTTGGATTTCAGATTCATATATAAATAGATTGTAATTATTTATTTCATTCAAGCCCACTTTTAATTGATTAGTAGGCTGCCTTATGCTGAGCCTTCTAATTACTTGAGCTTATAATATTATTCCGTTCTTATTTGATAAGCCCGATTAATTCCTACGAGGTTATGTAATGAATAAGCCGAGTTAGTTCCTTTCTATCTACCACATAGAGCGGGATTATTTAATCAGTGGATTATAACATCCTGAAGAGAATAGATTAATTTTAGTTAATTATCCGGTTTCATGAGACGAGACTTAACTTTTGTTTAAATCCGATAGCCTGGATTTATAATAGAATCTCCCAGATTATTATCTCAGAATAATAATTATCGGAATACGAGTCATGCATAGTTAAATTACGCATTCTCATTAATTGAGGATTTTATTCGAGCAGTATCTTATTTATATTCTCGTAATAAAGGTCAAGCACGAGATTAATAATCAGTCAAGGAGCTACTGTACCACAGAAAGTTTCTAACAGGTGGGCATTACTTTCATATATATCAAATGAGTTTAAATGTTACGTTCAAGCAAGTTATTTCATGACTAAATTAATTGAAGTTATTTCAAATATTGTCTTGCCATAAAATGTTTCAATTTCAGTATGATATCTATCTGATGTGGCTTTTATCATGTAATCGAATTCGGGTCTTGAGCAGTTGATAGCTATCCTGTCAGGGCTAGTGTACACCAGTGACCGTGAGTCATCTAGCGGGTTGGCCGGTCAAGTGACCGTGAGAGGTGGCCACCTCTCCGGCACAAAGTTCCAGATATGATAGATTACAAGAGAACTTAGACTGCAGTTGAACTTTAAGAATCACAAATGAATTTAGTAAGCTTGGGCCTTTTAGCGAAAAACTCCCTTGCTGTACTGTTTATGATGGCATGACAATTTACAGTTTTGAAGCATGTATTTTTATACTTAGGCATACGTGTCCACTGAGTACTTTTGTACTCAAGCCCTGCATATATTTCTAAATGTGCAGGTTGAGCAGCTACCGATGGTGATGAAGTGACGAGCGGGACTCTTTTATCTTATTATGTATTAATGAACTCTAGGGTTACATGTCTTCATACATGTAATCAGAACCCTATTCCGCTGCGTACTCAGAAGTTTTATGTTATTTTGGATAAGTCGGAGTTATCCGAACTTATTAGTTATTTGAGTCTCTACGACTAAAACTCCGTTATATTATAAATATCCATGTTGTTAAAAATGATGAAATGCGATCCTTTCTTGTTTGATTATTCCCCTTTCTACCCCGCTTCTAATCTTCCTCCATTAGTCACGGTTTCCCCGGCTTAATTATCCTTAATTAGGTCTGATCGTGACATGGAGCAAAACGAACAACTTGTTGAAAACTGACGTTTTTGTCCTTGTGGTCAGCTTTTTTATTCATGAGTTGGTATTAGGTGCAATGACACCATGCTATGTGGCCAGGTGGACCCTGACCCGCATCAAACATTTATATTGCAGACTTTGGTAAGTAAAGCTAAAAATGTTGTTTGGTGCAGAGGTTGAAGTGCGCTCTCATTGTTACAAAGGTCAGGGGTTCAAAAGCCCTTTCCCCAATTTTTTTTATTTTCCATGTTTTTCTTCTTTTTATGTTCTTTTTTTTTTTCGATTTTTTTGCTTTTCCGTTTTCTTCTTCTTTTTTTGTTCTTTTTTTTGTTCCTATTTCCCCTCCCCCCCCCCTTTTTGGTTTTTTGTTTCCTTTTCGTTTTTGCCTTTTTTTTGCTTTTTTTCTTGTTTCAACTCTTTTTTTTTTTCGTTTTTGCTTTTTTTTTTGTTAACTCCTTTATTTTCTTCTTTTTTCTGTTTAATTTTTTCGTTGTAACAATAATTACTTTTTATTACGAAAATAATTACTTGACCAAATAGGTAAGAATAAAAGTTCTAGCGAGTGAAAATAAGATTCCTTTTCTTCACATCAATAATTATTTTTATTTATAAAAATAATTAATTGAGCAAATAACTAAAAGTAACTGTTCTTATAAATAAAAGTAACAATTATCGTGAACAAATGTAATAATTTAGAAACATTACATTACATCATATCAATAGTTACTTTTCCTTACGAATGATTATTTGACCAAGTATAAAAAATTACAAGTTCTAACGAGTAAAAATAACATTATTTTTATACATATCAATAATTACATTTTCTTACAATAATAATTATTTGATCAAATAATTAAGTATAAGATCTCATGAATAAATGTAACAATCATTGTGAACAAATGTAATAATTTAGAAACATTACATTTCATTGTAACTATTGATATGATGTAATGTAATGTTCCTATGTTATTACATTTGTTCACGATAATTGTTACATTTATTTATGAGAATTTGTACTTTTATTTATATGCTCAAATAAATATTTTTGTAACTAAAAGTAGTTATTGATGTGAAGAAAAGTAATGTTATCTTCACTCGTTAATACTTTTATTCATAACCATTTGGTCAAGTAATTACTGTCATAACAAAAAATAATTATTGTTACGATGAAATGTAATGCTTCTAAATTATCACATTTTTTCATGATATTTGTTACTATTATTCATGAGAATTTATACTTTTAGTTATTTGATCAAATAATTATTATTGTAAGAAAAATTAATTATTGATATGTATAAAAATAATTATTGATATGTATAATTATTTCAAATAACCATTATTGTAAAAAAGAATTTTTTTTTTTTGTAAAAAACTACTCCCTCCGTCCCAATAATGAAGTCTCCTTTGTTTTGGGCACGGGTATTTAGGAGAGGTAAAGTTGATGTTAAATTAGTAGGGACCACATAATTAGTGTTTTAATTAATATTATTTTATTTCTTAATTAAAGCAACTAATTCCTTCTTCCTCCTCCTGGAATCCGCCCCAAAATTCCACCGGCCGCCAAATTCCCTTCTTCCACCTTCTTTCCCAAATTCCACCGGCCGCCAGAAATCAGAAGCTCCTCCTCCAATTCCACCGGTCACCACCACCATCAGAAGCTTCCCTAAACTCCCTTCGTCTCATCTCAGAGACGCCGCCGAAGCCACCACCATTTTCCCCCAAATCTGCAAAATCAAGCTCAGAAATCCACCGCACCACCGCGCAACCCTACCACCTCTGAGGGGCCGTCGTGCCGCCGCACCGCCTTCGAGGAAGAGAGTAGAGAGAGAGAGGCGGTGGAAGGCAGAGTACATACAGAGAGTCGCCTTTTGTAGAGGGCGGCGCCGCCGCTTGAAAAATGGGCGGCGGCTGGTTGCGCCTGCGCGGATGTGTCTGGGAGAGGGAGTCGGTGGAGGCGGAGGAGATCAGAGGGTTGAGGCGGTGGATGCAGAGGGTTGAGGCGGTGGAGAGATAGGAGGCGGCGGCGCCTCGTCGACGCCAGGAGAGGGCAGAGCCCTGGTCGCCGGAAAACGGACGGCGAGGCAGAGGCCTTGTCGCTGCGGTCACCGGGAGAGAAGAGGAACGGCGGTGGTGAGGCGGCGGTGGTGAGGCGTCCGAGAGAGAGAAGAGGCGAAGAGAGAGAGAGAGATTAAAGTTAGAGAGAGAGAGAGAATGCCTAATTAATTGAACTAATTGTATTGTAATTTATGCCAAAAAAGGAAAGGAGACTTGAATATTGGGACGGCCCAAAAAGGAATAGGAGACTTGAATATTGGGACGGAGGGAGTAGAAAAAAAGAGAACAAAAAAAACGCAAGCAAAAAAAAAGAGGAAAAAAATGAGAAAGAAAATGCAAGCAAAAACAGGAGGAAAAAGGAGAAAAAAAGAAAGAAAATGCATGCAAATTATTCATGAGAATTTATACTTTTAGTTATTTGATCAAATAATTATTATTGTAAGAAAAAGTAATTATTGATATTGTTGGAAAGTTAATGAAATATCTTTGTCCTAGTTTTGATGATACCAAAACTCAAGTGTTAGAGTTCAGTTTACTAGCTAGACTGAATAATGAAGACAGAAGACCGGTGGACTGAAGATCGAAGGACTGAAGACCGCTTGACTGAAGATTGAAACTGAAAAGGCTGAAGACAAATACTGAAGTATTTAACGGATGAAAACTTCACTGAAGATTCAGTTTTGACTGAATAACTAATGTTGGCCAGTCACATGAAAATAGTAGACTGATACATGAATCAAGTATCAGTTGACATTCTTCCTCGGACTGAAGACTTAAGTTTAAAAGAAGCCACGTATTCACGCCAAGTACAACTGCATTAAATGCAAAGATATGAAAATCATCCTCGCCTGCGCAGAGCTTTCCTATTTCGTGCTAACTTTTCAGAAGCACCATGCTCCTACTACAAAGGACGCCCTGTAGTAGCCCGCTCTTTTATTATATTTAAATCCAGTAATACAATAATTATTATTTCATCTTTCAGTAAATCAAGCTCAGTAATTATTTATGATTTAAATTCAGCTTATGACACTGGATTATATTCTAATTGAAGCAGGGTTATTATTATTATTATTATTATTATTATTATTATTATTATTATTATTATTATTATTATTATTATTATTATTATTATTATTTCTTGAGTCGTGAATTTATTCCGACTTATGAAGAATTAAATCTACGGATTTAATTTAAGCTAAGCAAGAAAGCAGATATCGAGTAGTTTCATAAACACGCGATATTAACAAAACCCGGTAGTTGGATTTTATTTAAAAAACGCAATACAATATTACAGATATAGAAATTCCAAGACAAGAATTATTGCTTCTGTTTATACTTCACTATACAAACCCCTATATTTTTATTACTTATCTATCAACACTTAAAGAATGAGATAAGGGAAAGAAAAAAAATGCACTGCATGCTTCCTCCAGCTCCACGCCTGTTTGTATCTTTTGACTCCAGCCATTTTGCACATTTTTGACTAAAAATGTGTGCATTTCACACCCGAACATCTTCATTTTTTTTCCAGATTTCAGCAGCTATTAATCTTCATTTCATTCTCATTCCACACTTGTACTGCTCTTCATCCATCTCTGCCAAAGTATTCACAAGTTTCAGTTTAATTCAACTGCAACCTTCAACCAAAGCAAACATTAAGGTATTCTGTTTCTTTTCAATTTACTTCCTCCTGTTACATGATGCACACCCACAGAAATCATATTCATTAGATTGAAATGCATCATACGAAGGGAGTAGCATAACTAGTTACTTCTATAGAATCAAACACACTATGACTTACACACATAGCCTTATCGTCTCACTTCTTACTTATTAAAAAAACAACAGCATGTTCACTTCTATGTATAACCAACAGCATGTAACCATACACGATTTAGGCTTAAAAATCATGGCCTTTTACTTAGCACAACAACACCTATAATTCGTAGAATAAGAGGGGAACGAAACTTGAAGAACTTAGCTTTTAGACAACGAGGGACGCGGCCCTGTTCAGTCGGGCCGAGAGACGACGAGTGGGCGGCGACTCGCGGGTGAAGCAGCAGGCGTTCACCGGTTTCCCAATGACAGCGGCGCGACGAAGCTCGCTGGTCCTCCATTTTCAGCAACGGCGAAGGCAGCGGCTATCTCCAGATTTCGGAGTGACAGGGGCGTTGGGGAGGACGACGCGATGATGGAGCTCTCACCGGCTTCAGAACTCGGAGAAAAACTAGAAATGGCGGACTCCCCGGCTCGCCATTAACCGAACAGCAGCAACAGAGCCGAGAGGTCAGGGCTCGACCCTTGCCTTCGTCGTGTCGGCACAAACGTGTGCGTCAGAGCAGGGAGCGGCGATGGCCTCACTAATTTCAGAGACGACAACAGCCAGGATCGCCCGAGCTAATCGCATCGGATCGAGACCCCGACTGTTCGCCGGCCTCCCTACAGCAGCGGCGCTCGGTGTTTGGCAGCAGGTTTCAGGCGAGAAGCTCGCCTTGGTGCTCCACGATCTGTTAAGTCGAGAGTGAGAGAGATGTTGAGGGCTGAGCTCGTTGCCAGAGCCGAGGAGCAAGACGCCAGAGCAGAGGTCGAGAAGACAGACCGATTTCAGGTTTCCGAGCAACGACCACTAACCGGATTCTCAGAGACGACGGTGGTGAGTCGCCGGATTTACAGAACCCACGGCCACGGCGGGATTTTCTAGAAGGAGATGAACTAGGGCTCGGGCTCTCCACCGATGCTTCGAATCGAGAGAGAGGAGACGAGGGAGCAGACCGGCGTTGGGGTCCGGAGCAACGCCGGCCTCGCCGGCGGCTGGAACGGCCAGATTGCAGCGGCAGCAGCGAGGACTCCCGGAGGACTAGGGCTCGCCCTGTGATCTCGAGCGCATACTGTCGGAGAGAGTCAGCAGAGGAAGGAGAACGCCGGAGCTGGGCAGTGGGAGACGACGCCGGCCGGTAGCCGAATGACCGAAAAAAAAAAAGAAAAAATGAAGAGCCGATCTGTGTGAGAATTTAGGAGAGAGAGAGGGGTCAGATTTTTAGAGTTGAACGAGAGAGAGAGAGACTGATTATGTTGAAGGAGGGGAGGATTTTGGGCCTCTCTTCTTATTTTCCTTTGGGCTTCTTTTATTTTTAAAAATGGGCTTCAATTTATATTATTTACGCCCCTACTTTTAGTTATTTAAGCCTAATGTGAATTATTTTATTTTAAGCCCAATAAGAGTTATTAAATTAGGCCCCATTATTAATCCTAATTATATTTTAATTAGTGATTAATTTTAATACTTACTAATTATTAGTTGGTAAGTGAGTTAGACTAATTCAAGATGAGTAGATTATTAAGATTTATAATCCAACCCCATGAAACGAGCTTTAATCCTATAGTTGGATTATTATTAGAAATTTCTCGATTTATTATCTCAGAATAATTTAATAAAAAGGAATATGAGCCATGCATAATTACATTACGCATCCTCATTTATTTGAGATTTTCCTCGAATTAAAATCTTGTTTTATTTTCTCGTATTAAAGGTCAAGCACAAGAGTTTAAGGCTTAGTCGTGAGTCTCTACTACCAGGTGGGCTTTCTACGTATAAACTAAAACCATATATTAGAATTGCTAAGACTTTATGCTTATGAATTTAAATGATATTGTCAATGCCTAAATGCTTTATGTTTTATTATTAATTGCCTATCTGATATTAATCGAATTCGGATTCTGGATGGGACCGCAAATCCCTTCGGAATTAGTGTACACCCTTGTGATCGTGAGTCATCTAGCGGGTTGGCCGATCATAGTGTCCGTAGAGGGAGGCCTCCCTCTCGGCACGAGTTACTGATATGGTGATTAATGATATAAAATGCTTGTGCGGGTTATTAATGAAAGAAATGATATTATTTTTTGGTAAATACGAGTCTTTAAAGGAAAACTCTCGTATCTTACTACTGTTGAAAGGCTTGACAATAAAATATTATGCATGTATGTAAATTTCGGCAAGTGTCCACTAAGTACTCCCGTACTTAGCCCTGCATGTATTTTTAAATGTGCAGGTTGAGCTGTGATCGAGGATGTAGTGTGCAAGCGGAGCTTCTGTCAATCTAGGATGAGTACCTCAGAGTAGAGTATATGTCTTCATACATATACTCAAATTGTTATTCCGCTGCGAACACTGATTTTGCTAAAGACATTATGTTATCTGTCAAAACAATATGTATTATTTAACAATGTACTCAAACTCGTTGAGTACCCCTTTTGAATAATATTATGTACGGTCTCCTTTTGGCCTTCGTTAAATTCTAGAGAATTTCAATTGTTTCCCTTATACAAGTCAAGTCATCAAGAAAGCTAAACATGCCCCTTTTCTAATCCCGCTCCTAATTCCCCTCCCCTAGTCGCGTTTTCCCCGAATTTGCTATCCTTAGCAAGTGCGGTCGTGACACGCCCAATCCTCAACCTATCAGGAGCCTCGAAGATTGAAGCCTCAGCCGAAGATTCAAATCTATTTCACAACGGCCGAATTCTTGAAGACGATCTCACCAATGGATCTATTCAAGACTTCGCCTATAAATAGAGCTCAAGGATCATCTTCAATCTTCACCGATTCAAACATTTAAGATGAAGCTCTACCAAATTTGCGACTCAGCTTATTCACTACTTACCAAAGTTTGAATCGAAGAAGAGAATATTCAAAGTCCAAACCAGTTTACTGATTACCTAAATTATCTTACATCCTTAGGCAATTACATTATAAACACCTAGTCTAAGTTTCGATTACAGAGAGCTTGTTCTCTGTAATCCAGTTGGTATTTGAACCCTTTTCAAAAGAGCGAAAAGAGAGTTTGAGAGAGAGAGAGTTCTAGACTGTTTTCTGAACTCAAGAGCTCTTAGCACCCGCAAGCAAGACGTGTGTTGTCTTTGCAACTGCGAGCTGAGAAGGAGACGAGAAGTCCAATTCAGTGTATTGGCACTGAAACCCTATTTCGGTTTAAGGTTTGCTGTGCACCCGTAAGCATAAGTACAGAGTGATTGTCAGTTTGATCAGCTGGCCGTGGACGTAGGAACTTATTTTCCAAACCACAAGTGAAAGGACTCTACCTTTGATAAAACTCCACCATCCAATCCGTGCATATCTTCAAGTTTTCATCCGTATATCCTTAGTGCATGGGAAAAGAAATATTCCCGCACATCTTCTTCATGCACCGGATCTGCCACGTCAGTATCTAGCCCTGGATGCCTGGTCCTGATGTATTGCTCTCCTACTCACCTTTCCTGCCTTCCTCATGCCCTCGATGCCTCTCGTGGTGGATGCTGATTTCTGAGCGTAAGTCAGGCTAACATCTTTATCAGCGGCAAAAGCCTTAGCTGCAACACACACTCTCTCCCAAAAATAGCTCTAGCTGCCCAGAACGCAATAAAACTCCTCCTCTGAGCGGTACTACCTACTCAATCAATATCATACCCAGCAGGTCAGCAAATGTGACTCTTGAACTTTGGATTGCATCCAACCTGTAGGCTCCGTTAGATTTGATCATTGAGGTGCCTTCCCTCTCTTGTCGAATTTGCTCCATATTGCCCATAATAGCATCCACGAGTCCCTACTAAACAAGTGTCCTCCCAGACACCAAAACACACAAAAAACACACACAAAGACTCGATCTAGACCTATACATAAAAAGGAAAAATAGCACAAAACTTGGGCTCGTCAATGGCGCTGGCCGAAGGAGAAATCACTCTGCCCAAAATGCTAGAAGAGACCTTCGATATGCCTACCCTGCACAAGATGTCCAGCATCTGCCCGGATGGAACAGGGAGGCTGCGCATGCAGGATTCACCAGAGCAAGAGCTACCTGTCCCACTTGCCAACCCGAGATCAACACCCCAGCCTACAGGAAGTTCCCACCGTAGTGCCACCCCAGAACCACGCGAGTCAGGAGTTGCGAGGATTCTAGGGAAAATTCTAGAGATCATGACGGAGAGCAGAGATGCCCAGCGTGTCAACATGGAGCACACCAGATTCAGGTACCCTGGATTCTCCTAATTTTTGTCCCCCTTAGTTTTTTTTTTTTTTTTTTCATTTTTGTGTGTTTTTGTTTTTGTCTTTGTGTGTGTTTTGTGTGTGTGTCGTCTGTTTTCCCCTCCCTACTTTGGCTTGCCACTTTGCCTAAGGCAAAGTGTGTGAGTGGGAAGGGAGATTGTCCTGTTTGTTTTTTTCTTTCTTTCTTTTATTTTTGTGTCGTGTCTTTGCCTTCCTATTCACACCCTTTGCCCAAAGGAAAGTGTGTGATTGGGAAGGCACCAGTCGAGGTTATGGGATGTCCTCGATTTGGGACCCTCATACTCAAGCACTTAGCTTTGGCCAAAGTGTGTGAGTGTGAGGGCCTCTACGTTGTCCCATTTTTAATTTGATTGTTTGTCCGAGTCTGACTAAGCATGAAGTGTGATTTGAGTTCTGGGCATGATGATTACGTGCTGTATATTTGAGTGTTAGATTTGAGCATGTCTTGGGATAGTGAGTATGACGGATTAATTATGTTTGGGCACACATCCTGTGAAGTTTAAACTTATCATGCTAAATATGTTCATACGTATGCCTTTCATTTCTGTGTGAATTTTGTTCTCTGAATTTGAGTGAAACTAAAACTTGCATGTATTCTTGCCAAGGCCTCATTGAATCGATTTGTGGAACTTAGATGACTTAGGAAATTTCTTTCACTTAATCCTCGTGCCCAAATGCAAAAACCTACATCTTATCATTTCTACAACCCCTTTGAGCCTGATCGTTTTCTTTGAAAAATCACTTTAATTTTGACCAGATGAAATGTCAAATGAATTAGGTCAAATAAGAAGTCAAAGGGAAGGGAAATTAGTAGGAATGAATGGGGAGAGGTTGTGCCTTATCACAAATTTCATTTTGCCTCTGTAGTGAAAAAAAAAAGAAAATAAGGACTAGAAAAAAAAAATGAGTCCAAATTGTTGTTTTGTGCTTAGGCCTGTAAGAATTGGACATAGTCTGATGCAAGAAAGGGAAGGGTAGATGTGCCCTAAGCTAGATTCATTTGACTTTAGCCCAGAGCCAAATATCTTCCTAGGGCTGCTTATTTAGATATTGGGTATTGGTTATATCCGAACCGAACCGAAACCCGTCGGTTATTGGGTAACCGATACCCGATATTTGGCTAAATGGTACGGTTATGGGTATGAGTATTGAGATTTTTTGGTTATCGAGTATACCCGATAACCGATTGGGTATACTCGTTTAACCGATTTAATTAATTTTAAAATTATAAAATATAAATAGTAACACCCCGTACTTTTCCTTATGTTGTGAGATATTGTCTTAACACTATTGAGAGTACTGAGATGTCGAGATGCGAGACTACTTTTTTTTATGAGCAGATAAGACAGATTGTCTTTTAAATAGAGTTACGAGTGGACAAACCAATGATGGAGTTAGAGTGATGAGATTTGAGAATTGAGTTGAGTCAGAGATGTTGATTGAATTGAGTTGAGATTTTATTTTATTTCCGACTACTGGGAATAGAGTTACGGATACCGAGTTATCAGCGATTGACTGTCCTATTAAGAAAATAAGAATAATGAGTTGGGAATAGAGTCGAGAAAGAAAGAGTGAGAACCTTGATGAAAAGAGTCGGTCAGAGAGACGTCTAGTTTGTCTGTGTTTGCCGACTGCTTTGATGTGATGTTATGTGAAATTACGTGACTGATTGATTATATGATTTTTGTTACGTATGCCATTATGAGCATGCTATTATGATTTTTTTTATTTGAGAACCTTAGCGCTTGGAATTTTAATTAAGTTTCCAAAGCAAGTGCGGTTTATTTTTACCGAGAAATCGAATGATGCCGGTTTATGGAAATTTTTCCTAGCATAATATTTTTAAATTATTTTTCCTATGATGAGGAACATTATAATTGAGAGAGTGCACTAATTTTAGTGCTATAATTATTTTATTTTGGTCACATGAATAATTATGCTATGCATTTTATTATTGAGTAACATTATCATGATTATTAATATCATTATTCAATTACTACTCTCACACATGATTATTTTAATTTCTTAAACATGTGCCTAAATACTAATTTGCCAAGTGGATTAGGAGCTTTAATTGAGCATTAATTAGAGGTGTAGAGATTAGGGAGGCAATGCATTAAATGCTTAATATTCTCTAAGATTTGCAAATCAAAACCAATCTTGAGAATTTCTCTCTCTCTTCCTCACCCCTCACAATCGACACTCTCTCTCTCCCTCATCTCTCTCTTTCCTCCATTAACACTATTGTTGGAGACCTTCGGAGCTTCCTAAAATCACACCAAACACACAAATCCACCCCTAAACCTTACTCAAACACCTTCTATCTCATTGAATTCAAGAAGATCTTTGGAGATTGATTTCAAAGCTAGAAAGAGAAAGTTGGATTTTGGTGTAAGCTTGGGTAAGTGATCATTATATTCATATATCTAACTTGTATGATGTTGAATGTGAGCATATATGGAAGATTGAAGCATGAAATCACCCCTTCCCTTTATTTTGTAATTTTCGAAAATTTTGGGGTTTTACCCTTCAAAAATTTTTCTTGTTCTTTCCTTGAATTGGGGTGAAAAATGAGATCTATGTGATGTTTGGAGATTATTGATGTGTGTTGTGAAAGGCTATGCCTTGAGATGTGAAAGTTGGATGAGTTTAGTTTACCCAAAATTTGGGAATTTGTGAGTTGATGTGTTAAGTGATGAATTGATGATGAAAATGAGTCTATGAGATGTTTATGATGATGATTGATGGAGTAGATTGAGTATATGATGTTAATTGATGAATTTGAGGTGAGTTAGTTTAATAAAATTAGGGATATGTGTATCTATGCCCTAAATTGTAAATTGATGGTTTATATGTGAGTTTAAATGGTTAAAATTGATAGATCTATGATTAGATTAAAGATTCATGAGTGTTTATAAAATTTCAAATAGTTTAGTTTAATAAAAATTAGGACTTTTTGCCTATGTGTTATTTAAGTGATTTTGGTTTAGGATATATGTAATTGAGCATGTAATTAGTGTCTATTTATGTTTGATTAAGTCTTTTGTTGGCTAAGTAAAATTTGGACTTAGTTTAGTTTGTATGATTAAAGGAAATCTATATGTGTATAATGAGTTATATGATTTATGAGGTCATTTATGAATGATTGAGTAATTTTGAGCATGAAAATGAAAAGAGAATTGAATTGATGCGTTCGTTGAAACGTTTTCCTTGAGATTTGAGTTTATGATGTAAGAGGAGAGTCGAGATTGAGTATGATGAGTATTATGTTGTACTTGAATGTTTTTGAGTGCTATAAGTGTTTAAAATGAGCTTTGATGAGTTTTCCTTGAAGGAATGTTGAGTTGAGCATGTTTGCTTGTGTGACTGAGTTCGGAGTTATTTTTCATGATGCACTGACCTACTGATTTCGAGGGGTTTTTGATACCCAAACACCATAAATATTTTATGATAAGTATATTTGAGAGTCTTGAGCACACCGGTAAAATTTCAAGTCATTTGGACTTCGTTTACTATTTTTATAAAATGAATAACCAAAACTGCTACATTCTGCCGAAATGTTCGGTGAGTAGCCAATAGAGGCACCTTTTCCAGTATCTTTCCTTAACGTTTTGGAACCAAAATTTTTATTTTTAAGATATGAGTGTCTTATCTATATACCCACCAAATTTCAGACCTTTTTGACAACGTTTACTATTTTTCAAAAATCAAACTTTTCGATTGCCAAAAACTGCCGAATATGGTAGACTGTAGTAAACCGGTTATATCTCCTAAAATAATTGTATTTGTTTATCCTACTTTTTTTTAAATGAAACTATACTCAAAGAGGTTTCTTTTGGTATAGGTTACGACTCCAGGGGAGTTCTGTGCCGAGTCTGGTGAGGTTTTGAAGTTGAGTCAGTGCAGAGTGAAGTTTGTTTTTGACTTGTCTATGTGTGATTTTCATATGCTTAAGTGTTTATGCTTGTTTATGTGCTTGATTGCTATGAGTTTGATCCGAGTTGAGAGTTAAGTCGAGAGAAGGGCGTGTAAATCCTTAGAAGTTAAGTATACCTAGGGATTGAGTTTTATTGGATAAATAGACGTTGAGTGAGAAGTTATAGTTTGAGATGAGATTCGTTATAGTAAATAAGTTTCTGACTAAGGTTTGTTTTATCACATGAACCTTCAATGATGATGATGATGATTTATGAAGGCCGAGCGAGACGAAGAAGTAAGTCGCCTGTTTTCTTTCCGAAATTAGCGAAGGACTACAGGTGGGCAATATTTTGAGTATACGTATATCATTTGAGCTTTCTAAAATGATTTGATGATGTTATGAGTTTATCAAATGCTTTGAGATAAATGATGTTTAAGAACTGTTTGACTTGCCAATTTTTGATGTTGAGCTTGTATGTTACCCTCTACTGATGAGACGAATTCGATCCTGCCACAAGCGGGATTTTGTGCACAGAGGTGACTGTGAGCCGTCTTCGGGTCGGCCGGTCACGGTACTTGAGAGGGAGGCCTACTTCTCAGTACCTTTGATGATGATGAGTTGTAGATGTGGTACATGCATGTTGAGATCTTTGACAGCTGTCATTCATTCATTTCTTTATGATGTTTATTAAAACTGCTTACACAGGTTCATTTACGCTAAATTTATTCCTGTGTATTGCTGAGATGTGGCAAGTTTCAAACCTATAGCTCTAAGAGCACCTTTCTTGTTTTTCGGCGTTTGCCCACTGAGTATTATGTACTCACGCCCTGCATGTATTTCTAAATGTGCAGGCTAAGCAAGGAGCGAGATTGGTCTGGTGCTGGTGGGGGATTGTTAGATGATGTATTTACTTTATCGTATTTTCTTTTTAGCGATAAAGTCTTGATGTGGAGTTACTTTGATTTTGAATCAAGCAATTTACTCGCGGTTATATATCTTCATACATATAATCAATTCGCCTTTTGCTGCGATACTCTGTATATTATGATTCCTTATGAAAAATGAGTTATACCCGTTTTGTTTTTGTTCTTGAAATTCCTGATATTTATGGAGTTATGACGATGTTGACATTTATACCCCTAGGGTTGATTTAAGATGATTTCCTTAACACTTTTTCATGTGAGCTTCCGCTTGATGTTCAACCTATTCTTCTTGACTTTTATTCTTTTAAAATAGTCGTATCGATACTCGTACCCCGCTAGCACTAGCGTCGGGATCGGGCTGCGACATAAATTTATTAATATAAATATATTTAATAATCCCTCCGTCCGCCAAAAGTATTCCACTTTGGCTGGGCACGGAGTTTAATAAAATTGGAGATGATGTTGATATAGTGGAGAAAGGTCCCACCACTTTGTGAGATGTGTGGTTGAGATTGAATTTGGGGTGTGTTTTTTGTAAATAAAGAGTGCTTGTAAGGATAAAATATAAAGATGGATGGTGGGACCATAACTTAAAAAGGAAAGTGGAATACTTTTTGCATGCGGACATCAAATATAGTAATTGTGGAATACTTTTGGCGGACGGAGGGAGTATGATATTTATAATATAACTACACATTTATGTGAAATGAAATGTATCAATTTAAAAACTAATAATTAAATAAAATTATGAATAGTCAAAGTATAATAGAATAATCAATAATAAACTATTAAACTCTATTAAAATATTAAGGGTTATTAGCCTATAAATACACAAACTTTTTATATTTTCTGAAATTTAACATAACTTTTATTTTATGCCCACAAATAGGGGTGAGCATCGGTTCAAAACCGAACCGAACCGATGCATTTTGAAAAAATCGAAACCGAACCGACCCTGGAAGAATGAGAACCGAACCAAACTGACTGAAGTACGAAAACCGACCAAAACCGAACCGCTAAAAACCGATCGGTTTCGGTTCAAAACCGAACCGAACCGTTCGGAGGAGGGAAGAATGGAGAAGTCGGGGGAGGCGGTCTGCTTCACCGGCAGTCGGCGGAGGAGACGCGGGCAGTGGGGTCTGCACGTTTCTCGTGTTGGAGGAGAAGCAGCGGAACCGCGGAGGAAAAGTCGGGCGCTGCCTGTAACACCCCGTTATTTCTTAGCTAAATTTAGAATTATTTTGAACTTAGAATTAGATTGATTCACGCCAAATAAATAAAAAACAATTTATTTTAATTCCAACAAAAATGATTTTCAAAAGTTTTGAAAATTTGAGTTATTTAATTTCATTGAGTTATTTAAATTCATATGCATTTCATATAGTTTTATTTACATGAGCCATTTATTTACCGAACCTTGAAAGATTTTTACAGTCCCGATAATTCAACCCTGACAAATTTTAGTTGTCCAATCAATGATTCAACTCACTCACACTCAATGTCTTTTCACCAGCCACTTTTGAACATACTCTCCTACAACCACCAACTACTCCCACCTACTACCTCACCTAACATACACCACCTACCTCCCTCAAAATAAGCTGTCACCTACTACCACCACTTTAAAGCAACCCCAATTAAACTTTAAGCCATACACCTATGAACAAAGGCAATCAAGTGCTCCATAACTCCTCTGCATCCATAAGTATACCATATCCAAGCTCTCTTTTACTCAATTCATACAAATTATTTGCTGTGCCAAGTTGAGACAGAAAGCAATTCATTCTCCTCACAAATCAAGCAATCGAACAATTTCAGATTTCAACGGCTCAACTCAAAGCCCTTCCTCAAACTAGTAGAACACTCAGGCATAACATCAAGAAAAAGCTCAGCCTTTCCTATCAAGGTTTTTCTTCAATTCATAGCAGTAAACACACACATATACAGCTTTATGTTTGTTCATATGTCCATCTATAATTGAGTTTACATAACAATAAAGACAACGAGATGTAAATGTTTCATACAATGAGAATACAGATAATGAGAGATAAGAACTGATAGTTTTGTTGCCTATGTTTTGTTTATTTGTGTACCAATCACTGCTCCATAAGAACATAAGACATGTGCATGAAATGAAAATACTGATAACTAAAACAAGAATAGAACTCGTGGGGTATCTCTGCTTGGAGAGTGTCTGTCGAGGAAGAGATGTGAGAGTCGGGAGTCAGGGCGGCAACGGCGGTGGCTATTAGCTGCTGTCGGACCGAACAAAGGGAAGATGGAGGTAGTAGCTAGGGCACGGCGGTGGTGGCGTGAAGCTGCTGACCGTCGTCGCCGGATTTTAGAAAGGAAAGGTCGGAATTGGGAACCTTTGGTTCCAGGTGGCTTGTAGCGTTTGTCATCGGTGGCAGCCATGGCTATTGCTATGGTCGCCGAGAATTGGAGCGAGAGGAGACCGGATTTGGGAGCCTAGGGTTCGGCGGCGGCGGCTCCACCGTCGTTCTATCCGGAGAAGGGGAGAGAAGAAACGAGGGGAGATGAGGGGATGGCTGCAACTAACTGCTGCTGTTCGCTGGTCTATTTCGAGGGACGTCAGGCGGCGGCGGTAGGCCTTGTCGGCTGCTGCGGCCGCCGATTTTGAGAGAGAGGCGGCGGGAGTGACAGGAGTCGAGGGAGAAGTGTTCCGGGCGGCGCTCGTCGCCGGGCACGATGGAGCAGTCGAGGGAGAGAGGAGCAGTTGAGGGAGAGGAGAGTTAAGGGGCGACGGCGTGTCCGGCGGTGGCTGCCGTCGTCCGCCGGAAGAGAGAATGAGGAAGAGGGGTGCTGCTGCGCAGCTGGTATGTGTGTGTGCGTTGTGAGGCAGAGAGACGTGAAAAGGGAGAAAGAAGGGGTATAGGGTTTGAGTGTTGGGCTGTTGGGCCGAATTTTTTTTAACTGGTTGGGCTGATTTTTATTTTGTAACTTGGGCTCAGTTTATTTAATTAAAACAGCTGAGCCTTATTACTTGGATTGTGCAGATTTTTCATTTGATGGACTGCATTATTATTTTAAATGGGCTACCCAATATTTATTAATTAGACTTATTAAGTTTGATTAATTATTTTAATTTGCATAATAATATTTAACTTATTATTATGTGCATATTTTAAGTAAATACTTATTATATGTTTAAGTATGAAATGAGTCATGCATTGCATCATGATTTAATTGGTTAATTATAATTCCATTATTAAAGAAAGACGAGTAAGAATATTGTTGGTGTTCTTTACTCAAGAGAAATGTTTTCAATTATTTATTCATTAAATTTTGAAACCCGGCGTGATGAATCATAGAATGTTAAGCATTTTTCCCCAAGATATTAAGTTAGCTTCACGAGACCTATTAAGAATAGAATTTCTTGTAGGCTTTGTGATGACCAGGAGGATTAGCGCTACTTTTCCAAGACAGGTTTATATGTGTATGATCTTCAGGCTTTGCCTATCCAGGTGGGCATTACTTTTACTATACGTATATAGAGATCCCCTGCGTGTCGTAGGCCTCCTATACGAATATATGCATGAGATGATTTTAACTGTTAATTTCAGTTTATTATTATGCCCAAATGATAAATGACTCTTATGAAATGAAAATGAAATGTTTATGAAATGAAATGAAATGTTTATGAAATGATTGACTGCCAAAAATGTTTATGTTTTACGTATGTATCCTATCTGTGTTGGTTCGCCAACTTTAAAGGAAATCCAATTGGGATCCTATGCTAGACAAAGGTCGCTAGCTAGGGTTAACGTGTACACTCATGGAGACCGCGAGTCGCTTGCGACCGGTCTTGGCGTCCGTGGTAAGGAGGCCTCCTTCCCGGCGCGTGACAGAAAGGAACAGATATGGATCATATGAAGGAAAATGGGTCGGCCGGCCAATCTTATGAAAATGAAAGAAATGTTTTAGTAAGCGCAGGTCATTTAAGAAAAACCCCTGTGTGTTACTGTTATGGCAGTTCAATTTATATATGTATGCATGAATGTATTTTGGGCATTTGTCCACTGAGTATTTTTATACTCAGCCCTGCATGTATTTCTAAATGTGCAGGTTGAGCAGCTGATGGAATGGAATGGTGTTGAGCGGGTGTTCCTTTGACATTTCAAGAAATGTAACCTTGAGTATACATCTTCATATGTATATCTCACACGTTTTCCGCTGCAAAACACTTTGATTAGGATAACTCTATGTTATAAAGTTGTGACACGTGTTATTGGGTAACCCACCTTAATTAGTTCTCCTTTATGTGTATGTTTTATAAGTATCCAAATAATCATATATGATCCTAGCATTTTATCTATGAGTGACATTTCCATATACTTTAATGTTAAGTATTTGTCCATATCTGTTCCCACTCATTAATTCTTATCCCAAGTCATAATCCCGGCTAAATCGTCATTAAGGGTAGC
This sequence comes from Salvia miltiorrhiza, assembly GCF_028751815.1. Taxonomy (NCBI): domain Eukaryota; kingdom Viridiplantae; phylum Streptophyta; class Magnoliopsida; order Lamiales; family Lamiaceae; genus Salvia; species Salvia miltiorrhiza. Next base: position 48,634 of record NW_026651540.1, read on the forward strand.
GGGCCGTGACAGAGTGGTATCAGAGCGGTTCATTCGCTCTGGCCCTAGAAACCTTATTCTAAAGAGTCGAGTCTAGTTTGATTCTTTAGACTTACATGGGTTCATATGGCACCGCTCAACACTCCATTACATCGTGCTCAATCAAGGAAAGAAGGTAACTGCAGTTTCAACGTTTTAAAGATGTTAATGTTCTAAAATGCTTCATGAATATGTTTATGTGAAGAGCATGTTATGATGAAATGTTGAATGTTTTGCCTTTCATGGCATATTTTCGTAGTCTATGATGTTATGATCAGACGAATGATAGAAAAATTGACATATGTTTTCCCGGAGAACATAGATTGCTATAAGTTGCATGATCACAATTTCAAAAGAACATAGACTACTAGATTAGTAGGATATCTCTACAATCTAGATTCTTAAGGTGATGATGTAGAAGAATGAAAGAGAACTTAGAATATTTCAGTTCCCTCAAGAAAACAATGATTCTTTTGAACTACAAAGAGGAATGAAAAGATATGTATGAGGTAAAGGAAAAACACAGAATGACGATACGCGACGAATTCTAGGTAAACATTGCATCAAAGGTTGAACCATAGTCTCTACGTTCAAATGTTCAAGTGCGACGGAAGTGCGATGGAATATCAAATCAACTTTTGCTATAGGATAGATTTTAAGAATAGTATGTTTTGCCTGTGTACGTATGTCTGTGTGTATATGTCTTAAGAGAGGTTTGGGGTTTGAGATCAATAGGATAGGGAACCTTAAGATAAGTTTAGTTGTCATAATGAGCTTATGTTTTGTTATGTATAGTATGTTCATGGCTCTCCAAGTTCGGGACGATGTTTCCCGTGTGACTGGGAGGTGATGATGTTGGACCTGGCCAGTCCACATGATCCAAATCTCAGTAGACGTCTTTTGGGTTGAAAACCTATGTGTTTCAACTTTCGGTTGAAAAGTCAGATGGGTTCATACTCGAGGTCATTTTGTTCGACCTAGTAGTTAATCATTTCATACCCTCTGGTCATTCTTTTGATTCTCTTGAACAATTTCTACAACACTTTGCTTTGATGTTGTGTTGAGTTTGAGCCTTGCAACACGTAAGTTGTCATAATAGATCCCCTTGTTTGATAAGACCAAGAAGTGTTAGTCTACCGACGTAGTATAATACCCAAACTATGGCTTCGTATAATTGTGTCTCATTGTGATTAGTTGAGATTAGTCTTTGTCCTATAAATGATATCGATCACTCATTATGATAGAAATTCAGAGTTCAAGCTAAGATCGTAATATAGTGTTCGAGTACGAGGACTTAAGTTAATTGGTCTATGATAGTTTTAAGATAGATTCATAGGAAAGTGTTGTGCATGTGATAGGTAACAAGAAATGGGTTACTGACCATTTTGGTCTTTGGAAAATAGAATACCCCGTAGATGAGCCTTAGGAATGAGGTAGCGGGCTGTTAATAAAATGTTTATGTGCACTCTGCTCTGTTTAAGGCTCGCATAAGTTAATCGATCGAGGTTCTCTCTTGACCTAACATGTTATTTGAGAATTGTGTACACCTATTAGCTGACTCGGTGGGTTGATCTCCATTCGGGCACTAATCATGTATGAGGCGTTATAAGGGTGCTCGACGGGATGTGTTCCGGAGCATTGGGTCCCAAATGGGAACTTGGCTGGGTTACGCCCTCAGTCCAAGCAAGCGGGAGTAATGGATTCCTCGGTGGCTAAAAGGTTCGGGATCACAGCGAGTAACGGAAAGGGAGTGTGACATGTGCGCACAAATGAAAAATGTTTTAACATGCTTAGAAGTTCTTTCAATTTAAAACCTTCTAAGTCATGTCAAGTATGATTGGATAAACTGTCTTTATTAAAATATGAGATAGAGTATGAGTTAAGGCTTTATGAGTATGGATTTTAAAAGGATTAGAAAGGATTTTGAATTTTCAAAGAGTTTAGTTTGCTAAAATTTGGGAAGTTTTGATTGATGATGAGATTTGATGAATTGATGTCTTATATGTGCTATTAAATGACTCAATTTGATTAATCTAAAGTTGGATTAATGATTTATGCATGTTTGTAAATTTTCAAAAAGTTTAGTTAGATATAAAATAGGGCTTTTTGATTTATGTGCTAATTATTTGAATTGGCTAAGGATAATTGATATTGAGCATGATAGTAATGATAGTTAAAGGTTAATTTCGCTAATTGTTGATTATATGTGAAATTGCTTGAGTTTAGTTTACTAGGATTTGGGTATTTTTGAATTATGAGATCAATGTTTGGATTAATGATGCCTATATGCTAATTGGATTTTATAAAGGACTATGGCATGATTAAATTGAGAATTTTGAATGAAATGTAATTTTTTCCCGAGTTTAGTTTGAGCGTTTGTATGAGGTCTCTCATATGAGATGAGTTAGGTGTTGGATGTGAACATATATGACTATGTGATGAATAATTGAGCTCATATATGCGATATGAGATGAAACGAATCATCCCCTAAGATTTTATGAGAGGACCGAAAATGATGATAAAAAGGGGAAGCCGATTGTTGATTTTTTTCTTAAGAACGTATGATCATGTATTTGTATTCTTGTGTACTATGTGAGCTCAAATTGAAATTTTGAGAATTTTTCAACAAAGAAACCTCGAGTTTAGTTTTATTTTTCAAGAATGCTAATATTTGAGATTAATTGTTTATGTGATTTATTTTTCAAGGATTGGGTTGGGAATGTTTTATATTATGCTCTTAGCTTTCTAAGTCATATTAAGTTTAAGGATGTTGAATTCTTTTATTTCGTTTGTTATGTGGTTACGTGATATTATGTGGTTAGTCGATGTTATGTGGGTTTTTGATTGTTTTAATCAAAACGACTTATGGATGCTAGAACCCTAAAACACTAAAATATACCCTAGGCACGTAGAATTAGACTTTGTCTTATGACATTTTCTTCACGAACTTACCGACTCTTCATCAATAGTATGTCATACCCCGACTTTTAATCCCTGATTAAGGGCTTAATTATTAAATAATTAGGGTTCGGCATCCATTAATAATAAAACTGGTTTGATTTATCTGATGTGATTTCATCGTTATATATGTGTTTTAATGTGCTTAGTTAAAGAAATTTTTATAAATGCGGTGCATAAGTTTTAATTGGTGAGTTAAGTGTATTTATATGAGCAAGTAATTATGATTTTTATTTGAGGATTATAGCACTTGAAATTTTAATTAAGTTTCCAAAGCAAGTGCAGTTTATTTTTACCGAGAAATCAAAGAATGCCGGATTATGGAATTTTTTTTCCAAACAAAATATTTTCAAATTATTTTTCCTATGATGAGGAATATTATAATTGAGTGAGTGCACTAATATTAGTGCTATATTTATTTTAATTTGGTCACATGAATAATTATGCTATGACATTTCATTAATTGTGACTAGTTTTCCATGATTTAATTCTTGTGGCTTAGCACATGGTTTATTTTCCACCACACAATACTACACTCTCACTTGATTATTATAATCAATTAGACATGTGTGTTTTAATCAAGAGGCTTAGTGGGTAAGCTTGAGCATTTACTTGTTGGCTAAGTTTGGAAGCAAGTGGAGGATTTTAAACAAAACACTTTCTCTTTATTCTCACTTCTTCCCTAACTCACGGCCTCACCCTTTTCTCTCTCTAATCTTCCTTTCCTCCATTAATCCTCCATGATCGAAGAACACCAAGCTTTTTTTTAGATCATCTCTACACCCAAGTCTTCCAAAGATATTGATCTAAACACCTCTATTTCCTTGGTAAAACCTAGAAGATTAGTGGAGATACAAGCTTGAAGGTTGGAAAGAAGATTTTATTTTTCTCTTTGATTTACTTGAGTAAGTGTTCTAATCTTATGGATCTAGACTCTATATTGAGATATATGTGTGTAGATGGATGATTGAAGCATGAAAACTTCACCTCCTTGTTTTTCTTAACTTTCGAAAATTTGGGGCTTGAGACCCTACGAAATTTTGTTGTTTATTTTCTTAAATTGGCTTGAGTTATATGATGATTGATGATGGATTTGAGTTTATGAGATGATCTAGATAATTAATGATGGATGAGATTGAAGCTAGAGGTTGAGAAGTAAAAAAATGAAAAGTGTTAGTTTGAGGAAGAAGATGACATATATGTGTATTTATATGTGATCTTGTTTTATGGTGTTGATTTGTGCTAATTGGTAACCTAGGATGTTAGATCTATGATTTGATCAATAGGTTATACATGATTAGTGATATTTTCAAAAGATTTAGTTTAATAAAAACTAGGGTTATTAATAAATCTATGTGTTAATTGTGTGAAATCAGTTAAGTATATAATCTTGAACATTTAAAGAGTTCGAGATGAGATTTTGGTGAAATTTCGTAGGCCTATTGACCTAGTGTGATCGACGGTTTGTCGATGTTTAATAGCTTTGAAAATTTTATAGCAAGTCCCGACATGAATCTTGAGTACCCTGGTAAAATTTCAAGCCTTTCCGACTTCGTTTGATATTTCTTTCAAATGCAAAACCTAAACTGCACATTACTACCGAGAATTTTAGAGAACATGGGAACGAGTCATTCATTTCAGTAGCTTCCTGTGTGATCTAGCTTTCCAAATTTTTATGGTATTAACCTTATTGTGTTATCTAGATATACACCAAATTTTAGCCCAGTTTGACAACGTTTACTATTTTTCAAAAATCCAAGTTTTCGATTGCTCAAAACTGCCGAATATGGTAGATCGTGGTAAAAATGTCATATCTGTCAAACCACTTGGAGTTTTCGACTCTACGTTTTTTTTTATATGAAACTAGACTTGAAGATATTTCTTCCAGTATGAGTCTCGAGTCCAGGAGATGTCGGAGTCAAAACAGATTAAATTTTGAAGTTGAATCAGTGTAAAAACAGAGCATGTTTTAATGATGTTTGATTGTGATTCTTATGTGCATTATGTGATTGTGTTGTCTATGTGTTTGAATGAGATTAGACGAGCCTTATATGAGAGATAAATCGAGACTTAGAACCATGATTTTCTTGAAACCTATCCTTGAACTTAAGGATTTGAGATGGGTGGAGAGTTTATATAGAGTTGAGTAAGGAGATAGAATATGAGACAGAGCATAAGTTTTCTTTCATGACTCTGATAACCATAAGCTTTTGATGTCGAGTCTAGAATAGTATCTCTAGACTTCTAAGAATGTCAGTAGCCCTCAGCTCGCCATCACACTGCCGCAACAAAGGTACGATAATAGTTTCAAAAATATACATATATGTATTTTAGATGTTATGAATGTTTCCAAGAAAAAGAAAATGTGCGCCTTACGTTTATGATGCTATGTGAATGATTTTTTTTGTCGTGTTTGGGACTACCCGAACCCATAACGACTCAATGAATGTATTTCATGTTTGGGACAACCCGAGCCCTTAACGAATCAATGTATGTATGTATGTATGGTCGAGTTAGATTCCTTGAATCTTTCCGGCATAAGCAAAGTTTTTCATGAAAGGGACATTTAATGTCCATATGACTCAAAATTTCAAAGAAAGCAAATATATGTATGAATGAATGATGAGAAAGCTTTATGTTATCATTTTAGGTTCACTACCTATATGATTAGAATGATGAGTTCTTTTACAAATCGTTTGAGAACCACCCAATAATGCCTTACGAATGTTAGTCGTGATAGCACCGCTAGAACGACATAGAATGGACCTATATAATACCAAAGATTTATGATTGAAGTACTTAGAAGTAAGTGCTTTAAGTTAGAAGTTGACTTAGAGCTTTATAAGAGATAAGAAGTTGACATGATTGGGGGCGAAGCTCCCATTTGACTGAGTGATTCGTTGTGCTGGGTCTGGCCAGCCCACATGACTATGATCTCGGTGATTGTCAATTTAGTCATCCCAAAGTATAAACTCGTACTATATAGCTGTCCCAATAAGATCTTCTTTGATCACGACAAGCATAGTATGATTAGAATGAGTTCGTTTCTCAACAGTTCTCGAGACATGAGACGTAGCATTCTCACGATTAGAAAATGTGATAAGCATCAAGCTATGTAGGTGCACTGATAGTGAATGTCTAGTACTCCAAACTAGATTTCCCAAGTATGCAATTTCGAGGACGAAATTTTTATAAGGAGGGAGGGATGTCACACCCCGTTATTTCTTAGCTAAATTTAGAATTATTTTGAACTTAGAATTAGATTGATTCACGCCAAATAAATAAAAAACAATTTATTTTAATTCCAACAAAAATGATTTTCAAAAGTTTTGAAAATTTGAGTTATTTAATTTCATTGAGTTATTTAAATTCATATGCATTTCATATAGTTTTATTTACATGAGCCATTTATTTACCGAACCTTGAAAGATTTTTACAGTCCCGATAATTCAACCCTGACAAATTTTAATTGTCCAATCAATGATTCAACTCACTCACACTCAATGTCTTTTCACCAGCCACTTTTGACCATACTCTCCTACAACCACCAACTACTCCCACCTACTCCCTCACCTAACATACACCACCTACCTCCCTCAAAATAAGCTGTCACCTACTACCACCACTTTAAAGCAACCCCAATTAAACTTTAAGCCATACACCTATGAACATAGGCAATCAAGTGCTCCATAACTCCTCTGCATCCATAAGTATACCATATCCAAGCTCTCCTTTACTCAATTCATACAAATTATTTGCTGTGCCAAGTTGAGACAGAAAGCAATTCATTCTCCTCACAAATCAAGCAATCGAACCATTTCAGATTTCAACGGCTCAACTCAAAGCCCTTCCTCAAACTAGTAGAACACTCAGGCATAACATCAAGAAAAAGCTCAGCCTTTCCTATCAAGGTTTTTCTTCAATTCATAGCAGTAAACACACACATATACAGCTTTATGTTTGTTCATATGTCCATCTATAACTGAATTTACATAACAATAAAGACAACGAGATGTAAATGTTTCATACAATGAGAATACAGATAATGAGATATAAGAACTGATAGTTTTGTTGCCTATGTTTTGTTTATTTGTGTACCAATCACTGCTCCATAAGAACATAAGATATGTGCATGAAATGAAAATACTGATAACTAAAACAAGAATAGAACTCGTGGGGTATCTCTGCTTGGAGAGTGTCTGTCGAGGAAGGGATGTGAGAGTCGGGAGTCAGGGCGGCAACGGCGGTGGCTATTAGCTGTTGTCGGACCGAACAAAGGGAAGATGGAGGCAGTAGCTAGGGCACGGCGGTGGTGGCGTGAAGCTGCTGACCGTCGTCGTCGGATTTTAGAAAGGGAAGGTCGGAATTGGGAACCTCTGGTTCCAGGTGGCTTGTAGCGTTTGTCATCAGCGGCAGCCATGGCTATTGCTATGGTCGCCGAGAATTGGAGCGAGAGGAGACCGGATTTGGGAGCCTAGGGTTCGGCGGCGGCGGCTCCACCGTCGTTCTGTCCGGAGAAGGGGAGAGGAGAAACGAGGGGAGATGAGGGGATGGCTGCAACTAACTGCTGCTGTTCGCTGGTCTGTTTCGAGGGGCGGCGGTAGGCCTTGTCGGCTGCTGCGGCCGTCGATTTTGAGAGGGAGGCGGCGGGAGTGACAGGAGTCGAGGGAGAAGTGTTCCGGGCGGCGCTCGTCGCCGGGTACGATGGAGCAGTCGAGGGAGAGAGGAGCAGTTGAGGGAGAGGAGAGTTAAGGGGCGACGGCGTGTCCGGCGGTGGCTGCCGTCGTCCGCCGGAAGAGAGAAGGAGGAAGAGGGGTGCTGCTGCGCAGCTGGTATGTGTGTGTGCGTTGTGAGGCAGAGAGACGAGAAAAGGGAGAAAGAAGGGGTATAGGGTTTGAGTGTTGGGCTGTTGGGCCGAATTTTTTTTTTAACTGGTTGGGTTGATTTTTATTTTGTAACTTGGGCTCAGTTTATTTAATTAAAACAGCTGGGCCTTATTACTTGGATTGTGCAGATTTTTCATTTGATGGACTGCATTATTATTTTAAATGGGCTACCCAATATTTATTAATTAGACTTATTAAGTTTGATTAATTATTTTAATTTGCATAATAATATTTAACTTATTATTATGTGCATATTTTAAGTAAATACTTATTATATGTTTAAGTATGAAATGAGTCATGCATTGCATCATGATTTAATTGGTTAATTATAATTCCATTATTAAAGAAAGACGAGTAAGAATATTGTTGGTGTTCTTAACTCAAGAGAAATGTTTTCAATTATTTATTCATTAAATTTTGAAACCCGGCGTGATGAATCATAGAATGTTAAGCATTTTTCCCCAAGATATTAAGTTAGCTTCACGAGACCTATTAAGAATAGAATTTCTTGTAGGCTTTGTGATGACCAGGAGGATTAGCGCTACTTTTCCAAGACAGGTTTATATGTGTATGATCTTCAGGCTTTGCCTATCCAGGTGGGCATTACTTTTACTATACGTATATAGAGATCCCCTGCGTGTCGTAGGCCTCCTATACGAATATATGCATGAGATGATTTTAACTGTTAATTTCAGTTTATTATTATGCCCAAATGATAAATGACTCTTATGAAATGAAAATGAAATGTTTATGAAATGATTCACTGCCAAAAATGTTTATGTTTTACGTATGTATCCTATCTGTGTTGGTTCGCCAACTTTAAAGGAAATCCAATTGGGATCCTATGCTAGACAAAGGTCGCTAGCTAGGGTTAACGTGTACACTCATGGAGACCGCGAGTCGCTTGCGACCGGTCTTGGCGTCCGTGGTAAGGAGGCCTCCTTCCCGGCGCGTGACAGAAAGGAACAGATATGGATCATATGAAGGAAAATGGGTCGGCCGGCCGATCTTATGAAAATGAAAGAAATGTTTTAGTAAGCGCAGGTCATTTAAGCAAAATCCCTGTGTGTTACTATTATGGCAGTTCAATTTATATATGTATGCATGAATGTATTTTGGGCATTTGTCTACTGAGTATTTTTATACTCAGCCCTGCATGTATTTCTAAATGTGCAGGTTGAGCAGCTGATGGAATGGAATGGTGTTGAGCGGGTGTTCCTTTGACATTTCAAGAAATGTAACCTTGAGTATACATCTTCATATGTATATCTCACACGTTTTCCGCTGCAAAACACTTTGATTAGGATAACTCTATGTTATAAAGTTGTGACACGTGTTATTGGGTAACCCACCTTAATTAGTTCTCCTTTATGTGTATGTTTTATAAGTATCCAAATAATCATATATGATCCTAGCATTTTATCTATGAGTGACATTTCCATATACTTTAATGTTAAGTATTTGTCCATATCCGTTCCCACTCATTAATTCTTATCCCAAGTCATAATCCCGGCTAAATCGTCATTAAGGGTAGCGGGCCGTGACACCGCCGCTCTGCTCGTGCTTCATCGTCGGAGGTGGCGGAACAGCGGAGGAAACACCAGGGTGGGGGCGTTTAGAGAGTCACTGGCGCGGTGGCGCGGCTGCGCGACATCAAGCGAGTGGTGGCAGAACTGAGAGGAAGCGGAGGGTTCAAAATTTTTGAATTTGGAAATGGGAATAGAAATGAAACAGAATGAGTGAGCGGCGGGTGGTGTAGGGGAGAACTAGGGTTTCAAAATTTAGGCTAAAAGATATAAAATATATAATATATAATATATTTTATTAAAATATATTAATGCATCGGTTCAGTTAAGTTTATAACCGAACCATAAACAGAAAACTGAAACCGAACCGATATCCCATCGGTTTTTCACTTTGAAAACTGAACCGAAAACCGACCCAGAAATACCAAAACCGAACCGAACCAAAAATGGTCGGTTCAGTCGGTTTTTTCGGTCCGGTTCGGTTCATGCTCAGCCCTACCCACAAATACATGAACTTAGATTTTTTTCTGATTTTTGACACTGACAAGAAAAAACTCTATTTATTGTTGACGTGGAGGAATCATTAACTTGTTCATTAACTTGTTCATCATTAAATCATTAACTCAATGAAATCATTAACTTGTTCATCGCATCATCACACGAGGAATCATGAAGGTGAATTAATCAAATAAGTTATACCAAATAGCTACAATTTAACATAGTTAAATTTTATTAATGGTATTTCGGTTACCTTTTTAACTGACTCATATAACTGTCCCATTTATCCGATAACCGAATACCGTTTGGGTTTAGGTACGGGTAACATAAATGCTAAATTTTGGGTACGGGTACCCGAATTTTGGGTGCGGTTATCCCGTACTCGACCCGTTCATCACCCTTGTATCTTCCTACGCTTATGCCTAAAGCCACATTACAACCCTAATAAGACCTAAGGATGATGACCTATGACCGATATTTTTGAGAGGCAAAGGCATGCAAGCCTATGGTGAACGCTTAGGTCAGAGAACACGAGCGATACACTGAGCCCATATACACAGAGAGATGAATGTTTGGTGAGGAACCTCCCTTGTGCCCAATGCATTTTCTGACTCGCTTGAGCGCATAATCTATCTGAACTCTGTATGCATGCATGTATGATTCTTCGCCCATGATTCTTATTATATTGATTTCTTTGGTCTATATTGGTGTCTTTCTTTTTCTTTGTCTTTTGTTTCTTATTTTTGGGCAAGGCATACTTACATGCTTGAGGACAATGCATGATAAAAGTGTGTGAGTGTGACGAGCCCATTTTTTGTGCTATTTTTTAGTCTGTTTTAAGGTCTAGATTGAGTCTTTTTGCATGTTTTTGTGTGTGTTTGTGCCTGGGAGGGCATATATTGGGCACAAGAGTGTGCAGGGCCGTGCAAGGGCAGAACAGGCTCCATTCCGCAAGAGAAGCAAGTACTCGAGTTCATACAAGGGAAAAACCCACGCTTTGCCCATATCGAGTACCGTGCGGGATCGGATCGTGTTCGTGCGGAATGTTCAAAAGATAAGGACGTGACCAGAGGATGAAGGAACAAAGGCAAAGGAAAGGAGACCAACAGAGAAGCTACATATGGGCATACACATGCAAAGGTGCGGTACATCTGCCCACAGGTCCAGAAAAAGAACGAGATCTCTTACCTTCCATGCGCGATTTCTTGCCACACCCGGAGGATCTACATATTCTAGGGCACGTCGTGGAAGAAAAGAACCAACCATGCAACCTTAGCCCAGCCGACGCCTGATTCTGGGCCGAGCCCTAACGCATACCTTCTCTATAAATATGGATGCACTACCCAGCAGGGAGAAGCTTCTTCCGCACTCAGAGTTTTCGACGAGAGAGTGAGGTGTGCGCTGATCCAGGCCGACCCCTTATGTGGCCACTTTCCTTATTTTGTTCCTAACCTTTATTTTATATGTTTTGAGAGTTGTGAGGCAGTTGCAAGGCCGCAGGCTATTTTACTTTTGTTCTTTATGTTTTTGTTTGCTTTGCCCGAAGTTGGAGCCACCTAAGATTGTTTTTAAGCTTTTTCCCATACTACGTTAATCAAGTATGTTTTATTTTTACATCTGCTTTGCCTTTACTGTTTTATTTATGAATAGCTAAGTTTTTATACCTGGTATGAACTAAGTCAACGTTTGGTATGAGGTAATAATATTCGCGAGGTCAAAATAAACTTAATAATTGGCAACCATGTTCCTGAAGCATTGGGCCAGATTCTAATATGACTTGGACAAACCCGATGCCTTATGCGGCCAGTAATGTTCTGGGCACGACCAAGTTATTAGTAGTACATGGGCACAAGTTTGAAAAAATCCTACTCCACATAGTGTGGCAAATGCGGGAGGTGGTAGTATGCCATTTGGGCATGCCTGATGACCATTTGGGTCCACTAAGCCATAATGCACTCTAGACATACTCGCACAACTACAGCTTGATGCAGGGAATCTACCAGGCCAGAGGGAAGAGGGGTGTACACCTCCACCCAACTTACAAGGCGTGGATGAGGGCTAGGTGGGCTCATACACGTGAAACCGTGAAAATGAGGGCACATCTCACTGAGCAAACAGTCCATAACCAAAGACGTGAAGGCATAATGAAAACCCTTGCATCGATGAATTACCCAATACCTTACTTAGACTATGCCCAGACCAGGTTTCCTTATTACTGATATTTCTCTTATTTATTTTCAGCTTTTACATATTGCCCTGAGTTAGATTTACATTCTGTATTTGGCCAGAGTATTGGCGAGTGACACATTTGCCTAGTAAGGACAACCCTTTATAAACTGTGATACTGAGTACCGAGATACACCGATTCTCTGTGGGTTCGACCCTATACTTGCCATTAACTAATCTTAATTGCAGGGCATAGGACAATATAAATTTCATTTGCCCGAAGTCTTGACGACGTGCTTCGGCACGAATACTAAAGGAAGTTTTTCTTTTTTTATTTATCTCCCTCTTGACCCTTCAAAAAAGAAGTCGTTTTGTTAAGCGTATACATACTTTCTATAAGAAACGATATCAAGATAGAGGTTGTTTAATGAGAGACTGGTCAATATCTAGATCTTACCTCGGAAGGGCTACATATCTGGAATTTACCCTTTGGTTTCTATTCGAATTTTAGAAAGGCAGTTTAGGCTTTATCACCTTATTCCACATGGCATTAAAAATAGGCGAGGTTTCCCCTACTTATTAGTAAAAGGAAATGAATTAGAATCCTAAAATAAGCCATGTTTATCCCACAACGAAACAAGAAACTTCTCTTTCAAAATCTCTAGTGAGATCCTTATTGACACCCGTGTTCTCCACATCCCATTCCAAGAAGTTCTGGTAAGTCATAGAATAAGAATACGAAAATCCATAAAAGATTTAAACGATTCATGGGAGATTCCCCATGAAATCCAAAAAGGAAAAATCCCTACCCTGAAATAAACAGGGCATCCTTCGGTCAATTATTATAGAAGGCCAAAAAATAGTAGGCTTCAAACAAATCATCCAAAGTCATAATATATTATATGGGGAAACTTATATATAATTTCCCTGCATTCACGTCTTAGCAGAACATTCAACATATACAAATAATAGGAAGCATGGTTAAAGTAAATCGCGCGTGAATTATGGCCAAAAACCCTCCTTAAACCACCAAAATTTTATAACCCAAAGAACACACAGATATAATAAAAGGTAACCCATCTAAACACAAATATTATGAAAAATTAAGAACAACGATAATATGAGATTTCATAAAACCTAGTAAATCCGCCCACAACTGAAACCTAAACTTTCTAACCCGAAATCATCATGTAAAAACACGACTTATGAATGGGCATCCCAGAAGGTCACATCAAACTCCCATTAGTTATCCTCAAACGTAAAAAACACACAAGCATCTCACGCCTTAAACTCAATTTTTCCCACAGACAGCGCCAGTTGTTGAATCCAGAAAAAGGAAAGATACGAAAAATGAATAACTCTATTGCACTCAATATTCGGTATGAGTAAAAAAAAGTGCCTTACAATACGTGAGAACAATCTATTTATAGAATACATTCATGAGGGGGTATTTTAGTCTTTTAAAAATGTATTCACATATTTCTCATGTATTGATGATGATGATGATGGTTACACTGGGCGCGAGTGTGTGTCAGATTTTTGTCGAGCTTTGTCTTTTCTTCCAGTGATGCAATGACAAGAGTCTAGATATGCACTGTTGTCATCCACTCGGGTGTCGAGCCTCATCCATAACCATGTGATATAAGACTACCCTTTATTAAGCGAGGATCCCTTTTTCCAGCCCTGCTACTATACATTTCCCTTAGAGTATCTTCACGATGATTTGAGGATATTTCCCTTGGTTCTGATTCTCCTCATTCTAGAGAGGCAGACACGTGTCAAGATCTGGGCAGATACATATTTTACTCCTCATCACAATTATTAATAAATCCGAAACAATATTCCAACTAGAGAAATCGACTAATTGGTTTATGATTTATTTGAAAAAAAGGGTTAAAATATGTGCCTCGCTTCGACTTCAAATATTAAAAATGTATTCATTGTTGCATATACGAAAGAAAATCCCTCCATTCCATAGACTTTTTCGTCGATTGTCATGTTAATAAGTAAAAGTAGTTTCATTTAATCAGGCACCTGGATGGAGAATGAGAAGGATAAGGCTTTTGTTATAAAAGAATTATTTCGTGACTTATTCTTAACAAGCTCATCTTCTAGGGAGGAGGTTGATAAGGTGGTTGGCAAATTGATGAGAGAATATCACGTGATGACTATGATTTTTGGATAGGTAGATCGAAGCGAAGAAGGTAAAATGGGCAATTTTTGGCATGCACCCAACAAAATCCCCGAGGCCGAACGATTTTAATGCAAGGTTTTATCAGCATTTTTGGCCGGTCATTGGAGACAACATTACGCGGAAGGTGTTGGCGATTCTTAATAATGAAGGATCGTAGTTGATAAAGTAGAGATTGTAGTTGAGTTCCTGCCATCAAGTATGTGCAACACGATCTATAAAATTATGTCAAAAGTCATTATGAATATACTTCCACAAGTGTTGGGCAAATGGTGGATCATTCAAGCCATCCCGATGTACGCCATGCAATGCTTTAGAATTTCAGAGTATATTTCTGAAGACATAAACAAGATGAATGTGGCATTTTGGTGGAGGGATGAGATGGAGAAGAAGATGATGCATTAGACTAGATGGAAAAATATGTGCAAACCGAATGAGTGAGAGGGTACTGGTTTTTGAGATCTTATTAGCTTTAATTAGGGGTGTAACGAATCAAGCCGCTCGCGAACTATTCGGGGCTCGGCTCGAAAAAAGCCCGTTCGAAATTCGTTCAATTTCTAAACGAGCCGAACTCGAGCCTGTGCATGTTCGGCTCGTGAGCTCGCGAACATGATCGGCTCGAACCTATTCGCGAGCCTATTCGCAAATAGGCTCACAAATATGTTCGCGAATAGGTTCACAAATATGTTCACGAATAGGCTCGTGAATAGATTCATTAAATAATAATTTTATATATTTTATTTGTTAAATATTTTTTAAATAATAAAAATAATACTCATAATTAAAAAAAATTACTACTAACTTGATAAATTATCTATTTGTTAACAAATAAATTATAGATTATGATTCATAAATAGTCTAGTAATATATGAACAAATATAATTTTTTTTATTTTAATGAAACCTTAATATATAAATAATTCGAACCGAGCTCGAATTCGAGCTTGAATTTGAAATTGAGCTTGAAATTCGAGCCGAGCTCGAGCTCGAGATAAACGAATAATTAACGAGTCGAATTCGAACCAAACTCGAGCTTGGTATTATATAAGCGAGCCGAGCCCGAGCTCATTTTTAGGCTCGAATTCAAGCTCGAGCCGAACCAAATCTTCACGAACTGAGCTCGAGCTTGGAGGTATTCGGCTCGGCTCGGTTCGTATACAACCCTAGCTTTAATCAAGCATTACTTGCTAAACAAGGGTGGCACATGATGAAGGAGCCGAACTATTTGGTGGCTATAGTTTTTAAAGCGAAATACTTTAGAGATAACAATATCATTTCGGCGAAGCAAAAACTGAACTGCTCATATGTGTGGCAATCGTTGACGTGGAGTATGAGAATGGTGAAAGAATGCATGAGATGGAGTGTGGAAGATGGTAAATCTATAAATGTGTTTGAAGAGAGATGGGTGGTAGTAATAAATGATGGGCTGCTGCTACGGTTGGAGATTATGGAGGCAGCTAAGATGGTGGTGGTTGATCTTATGCATCAGGGAGGTGGGTGGAATGAAGATCGTGTTCGCTCTTTAATTTTGCCTTTTGATAGTGAAGGCATTTTGAATACGCCTATAGAGAAAAGAGGGTGTGGTGATGAGGTTTTGTGGGATCTGGAAACAAAAGGTCCATTCATTGTTAAATCAACATATCTTCTAGAGCTGGGGTACTACAATAGCTATCCTAATATGAGTGATGTGGATAAGAAAATGTGGAACAAACTTGTTTGGGCGACTTCGATACCACCAAAAGCTAAGGTTATGGTTTGGATGGCTCTTAATAACTTCATTCCCACACCTGCAAACCTAAGGGCGCACGATGTTCGTATGGATGGAATTTATACTTTATGCAAGGATTGGTGGGCGTCTTTAGAACATGCGCTGCACTTCTGCCCGGAAGTTCGAGAAGACTGAAAGAATAGCATGTTCTGGATACTATTAAGGCTGGAAAAATGATAAGCCTAATGGAGCAAGGTTAGAGGTAGTGCCAGAAGTGGATTGTCGGACGTTGTGGGAGTTGTATCAGGAGGTGCGATTGGTGAAACAAGGGAATATGTAGTTGAAGTTTACATGTGGAGAGCAAAAATGGTGTAAGTGATCACTATTTTATTAGCAATAAAAATACCGCAACTAACACGGTGTAATTGTAGTATAAACAGCAATCGAAGATCGTATCCACATGGACTGACACAATGAAATAACTCTAGCTATATCCTAAAGAGACTATAACAGTAGACAGGCAAATGAATAAAAAGAAGGTTTGATTAACTTATACTAAAACGCAAATAACAATAAATCAAAACACGTAGGAAAAATCAAATATTAAAAGACAACTGATTCTAGGGTAGTAAATTCATTAATTAAATCTACGCAATAAATCTATTAATCCTATGTACCAGTTTAATCCAGTTATGATGAGAGATCACTTAATTAATCAATCACTCTCGCTAGAGCAGCAACGATCGTAGATTAGTAAATTATCTATCTCCGTTAGGTCTCAAGAAAATCTACTAACTCTCAATAGCTCCTAAGAATAGCTCCATATGATCCACCTATCTCCGCTAGTCAGACATACTGAAATAAAACATAAACATAATTAAAAAGAACGTAATTATAAAAACCAAATTATATAAAACCCGGAATGAAAGTTGAATGACAGCTGAAATCTTGTAGGAAAAATAAAGCTAATGTATGGAAGCAATAAAATTCTAAGTCTAAAAATAAAAAGAAGAAGAAAAGAAGTAAAGAGAGGTAAAGAGATGTGTCTATTAGGTCAGGAAAAGGACCTATATATATAGGCACAGGAGATAAATACAGTGCAGAACTTGAAAATACTGATAAAATCCAAAAATCCCGAAAATTCGGAAATTCCCGTCGGGCACTATTCACTGCTGCGCGCGACTTTCTTGTTTCGGCCATATCTTTCTCGTCCGAATTCAGATTTGCGATCCGTTTGCGCTCACGAACTCGTATCGAGACGATCTACAACTTCTATTTAAGATAAGGTTTCCAAATTCGAACTCAATAAACCTGAAATTTCCTTCAAAGTTCGAGTAAGAATCGTGTTTCAAAAGATAAAGCAAATTAAGCACAAAACAATCATCAAACACTCAATTTCCTATAAAATTAACATCATATGAACATTAAAAAGCATGGAAACATGAGTGTTATCAGTAAGCCGACGAGAGGGAGATATCGCGTGGACGTTGATGCTCTCTTCAATCCAAATATGAGGACCTTTGGAATTGGATTTATTATTTGCAGCGACACGTGGCGCATTATTGCTGCACAATCGAAGAGAACCAACCCAGCTTCTAATATGTTAACTTATGAGCTTATGGCATTGGTGGAAGGGATTGTGCTTAACATAAGCATAATATTACACGAACTCCTATGTTGCTGCTCGTACTATGGCCAGAAGTGAAGATGATGATGCTCTACTTTTAGACGATGTTCATGACATTATGCGAGCAGTATATGGTGAGATGCTGACGACGGTTGTACTTCGAGTTTTAATCAAAGTTGTTGTTTCAGCCAACGTACAAATAAATTTATAACTTTGCCCAAGACAAGCGTAGTACCTAGTGGAAGCAAGGGGCGATCCCTCAGGGAATTGGTGCAACTTGTCTCTTGTCACGAACAAAAAAAAAAAGAAAATGGTGGGGTGGACTACCGTTAAGGTCACGAGACACCTCTTGGGACTAAACTCAACTTGACTCGAAATAATGAAAATAAACTGAAAACACTAAACAGAAATATCAGTAATAAAGGGCAATCTGGTCAAGACGTCGAATCTGTGGATAATCTCTTACACTCGCTCCTTGGTCAAGATATTCATTACAATATTGTGTCTACGGGTTATAACTTACCAATGGTCTGTGCCCCCATTCTCACTTGTCACGTGCACTTCCATTGTCTAAGAAAATCTATCCTTAAGTGTGTTCAAGATAAAGGACACCCTATACCATTAAATTATCTCGACCCAACCATGCAACATGACACCTCAGAGCATGCAATTAAATCGAGAAGCATTTAGCCCTAGATAGACCCAATATTGAACTTAGGCAGACTGTGATCTACTTCAACCTCTCGTGCCCGCAAATACTCTCAAGACGCACAATGATCGTATACACCCTATAACCTTGATTTATTGGTGATCTAAGTCTACTCAATTAATTAATGGTCTGTTAACTAATCAAATCGAGTTAGACACTTGGTTATAATGTTCAACACTTTGGGAACACAACATTCAATTACTTAGGCACACAATTAGACTTCACGAGTATATAAGTTCATATCCACATCATCTATACCTTGCCCATATCAATAAACTTAGCTATACATTAAGTAAATTCCAAAAACAAAATATAAAAAATAAAATAAAGTAAATTTACTAATACGGAAAAAATAGGCAAGATGCTACGCTGCCAACATAAAGCATAAACTAAATGTCTTGCCCAAACGGAACTTTAACTACTAAAATGCAGAAAAGTAAAAATTGTTTTTGGTACTCTCCCTACTCCTTTTGTCCATGCCCCGTCTAACCATACGCGCACAAAATGAACTGAGAACAGGTATTTATAATCAACCAGGTGTGGGCCGAAGGCCAACACGCAGCTAGGGCTTCAGAAGAGTCCAACTCCAGTTGGAGTGTCTAGGCTGCCCTAGATAGAGTCTTCAAGCGCGAAGACTCTTCCTTAGATGATTTCTGCCCTTGATATATGCATATCTGAAGCTTTAAACATATCCACTTCGAGCATGGGAAAATGAATATTCCCGCGCCTTATCTTCGTGCACCGGATCTGCCACGTCAGCGTCGTGCCTTGAACACCTGGTCATGATGGATCCTTCCATATTCACCTTTCCTGTTTTCATTCTACCCCTTCTTGTGCCTTCGACTACTCTCGTGGTGGATGCTGGTTTCTGAGCGTAAGTCAGGTCAGCGGTAGATAGCCTTGGCTGCAACACTCTCTCCGGAACCTGCTCCAAATGCCCAAGACTCGATAGAACTCCTCTTTTGAGCGGTACTACCTACTTGATCAACATCGTGCCCAACAGGTCAGCATAAGTGACTCTCGATCTTTAGATTGCATCCAACCTGCAGGCTTCGTTAGACTTGATCGTTGAGGCGCCTTCCCAGATCTCATCAGATTCGCCCTATCTTGCCCATTATGGCTCTACGAGGCCATGTCCAAACAAGTGTCCTCCCATACACAAAAACACACACAAATGACTCAACCTAGACACAACAAAGAAAAAAAGTACAAAACTTGGGCTCATCAGATGCCCATTGGGATTTTTCATATGTATAGATATGTTAATCGAGCGGCTCATAGCTTAACACAATATGTCGTGCAATGTTGTTCTCAAGCCGTTTTTTGGACTGAGTGTTTCCCAAATTGTTGGAAGATATTTTAAAAGACAATTTGATTGAATAAATACAATATCATTTCCCCTAAAAAAATAGTCGCATTTAACTAGTAAAATAATAATAATAATAATAATAATAATAATAATAATAATAATAATAATAATAATAATAATAATAATAATAATAATAATAATAATAATAATAATAATAATAATAATAATAATAATAATAGAATAACGCTCCTTCCCCATATGGAGTTCGGAACCCAAAGGCAATCGTTGAGACTTGAAAGCAAAGGAAGTCAAAGCCAGTAAATTACATAAGCTAAGTAATAGTTGCACCAGCAAGTCTCTTAGTTTTCCTTTAAAAGAAGTAAAACAAGGGCGGGAAGGATTCGAAAACTTTCCTTTTTGGCGATTAGCCAGGGGAAGAGGACGAACACTCCGGTCCGAACACGGGCAATGATTACCCAGGGATCTTTTATTAACCAAACCCTTCTTCGGCACCATTGCTTCTACCTTCTACCTGCGTGCGCCTGCCTTCTTTAAATGATTGGCCTCTTTCTTCTGGACAACCAACATTGTCATTCCTAATCTTGAAATTTCACCTGCGAGATAAGACCGGTGAATGACCGAACCATGTATTCTCTCTACCATGTCATATCATTGAATATTGCAATGAATTAATCAAGCTACTTAAATCAACAACTAAGCTAATATAAACTAAGATAAAATAATTAAATAAATGAAAATATAACTCATTTTGACGTCAACGGGACTTGAACTAATTTTTTTTTAGGGGAAGACTTGAACTAATAATAATAATAATAATAATTATTATTATTATTATTATTATTATTATTATTAGAAAGGGGGTAAATTAATTAATGATAAATTAATTAAAGTTGTCAAGAATGTGAGAAGTACCCATTGGAGATAATTATTAATATTATTATTAGCTTTGGTAATTGGTAGCTAGTAGGATGCATAAATATGTGTATGCGTGTCTATCTAAAGGAAAAAAGAATTGAACAAGAAAAAGGTAGTAAAACATTTATTGGGCGGGAGATGGCATTATCCGTCATCGTCAATACCATCACCTCCACCGCCATCATTCTTAGTAGTAGTAGTAGTACTAATTTTGAAAAATTATCATCGGCATATACAGTAAATTATTTTGGAATGTGTTACCATAATTGAATTAATAATCCTTTGATCGTTGGGTACTTTAATGATTCATACGGTGTGGAAAGTAGTTAACACAAAATTGACAAGTAGCTAGATGGCACGTATATGGTGTAGGCTTTGGTTTTTTAAATTCGCATATTAATTAAGAGATTAGTTTGTAAAAATTGGTCTTAGGGGGGAGGCGGTCAAAAGCTCAACATTCCAATTTCTCAACATTCAGAGCACATGCATGTGGAAAATTAGAGGTAGCTAGGCATCATCCATCCACATGTATGGTTAATGTGTTGTATAAATATATATAATGATAGTGAATAAGGCAGGCGCCTAACGATTAATTTGCCAACCTCCTACTTTAAATTGGGGCCGGTTTGCATTAAATTACCTCCACCAACATCTACCTGCACGCATTAATTCAGTTGGGATCCCAGCGCACATAACAATGGAGGAGGAGGATGAGAAAAAAGGATATCATTTTTATATTTTCACAATGAAATGAATCCATCTTTCTATTTAGTTAGCTAGCAGATCACACGAGATTAAACTCGCAGTCGTAGATGGCGATGCTGCAGATGATTGCATCATTTGCGTGATTGAATCGGACTGGAATTGTGTGAAGTAATTATCAGTCAGTGTAGCTACTAGTAGAATTTGTTGGGAGTCAAGCTCATAGCATTCGCATTCATCACACAAATTCCATTTTTTTTTTCTTTTGAGGCGCGCAGTGGTGGAGTATATATATAGATAGAGAAGTTGATGTCGAGAGCAGAGATGAAGAGCAGCTCGAGTGCGAGTGCGAGTGCGGAGGTGGTGATGGAGATAGAGGCTAACAAGCCGCAGGGGAACGGGATAGTAGTGGGAGGGCTGAGCCCGTTGAGCGAGAGCCTCTGGAAGGAGAAGACCAACACGGAGTTCGTGGGCGACGTCTCGGCCAGGCTGGCTTGGAAGGATTTGACTGTGGTGGTCACCCTCGGCAACGGAGACACCCAGAATGTCCTCGACAAACTCTCCGGCTATGCCGAGCCCGGATCCTTCACCGCCCTCATGGGCCCTTCCGGATCCGGCAAGTCTACGCTGCTCGATGCCCTCTCCGGCCGCCTCGCCGCCAACGCATTCCTCTCCGGCACTATTCTTCTCAACGGCCGCAAAGCCAACTTGTCATTTGGGACTGCCGTCAGCAACCCAACTATACCATTTCTTTCTTTCTTTACATTACTTTAGTGGAACAATATTGATGTTGTTGCGTGCAGGCATATGTGACCCAAGATGACAACTTGATCGGCACCCTCACAGTCCGTGAGACCATATCGTATTCAGCCCGGCTGCGGCTCCCGGATAGAATGGCGTGGGCGGATAAGAGAGCGCTGGTGGAGAGCACCATCATCGAGATGGGGCTTCAGGATTGCGCGGACACGGTGATAGGGAACTGGCACCTGCGCGGCGTCAGCGGCGGAGAGAGGAGAAGGGTCAGCATTGCATTGGAGATCTTGATGAGGCCACGCCTGCTTTTCCTGGATGAGCCTACCAGCGGCCTCGACAGTGCATCCGCCTTCTTCGTCACTCAGACCTTACGAGGCCTCTCCCGAGATGGACGCACCGTCATCGCCTCCATCCACCAGCCTAGCAGTGAGGTTTTCGAGCTCTTCGACCGATTATACTTGCTCTCCGGCGGTAAATCTGTCTACTTTGGCCAAGCTTCCCAAGCCTATGAGGTACCTTACCTATTTGTTGCTAACATTTTTTTTATCAACTACTCCTAGGCTAGCTACTTGATGATACCATCTCTTGATTTAATTTCTGCAGTTTTTCGCTCAAGCCGGCTTTCCTTGCCCTGCTTTGCGGAACCCATCTGACCATTTTCTCCGCTGCATCAATTCTGATTTCGACAAAGTTAAAGCCACGCTCAAAGGATCCATGAAAATGAGGGTATGTATCAAATTCTTCAAATTCCCCTGCTCCGCTCCTAAATTATTAATAATTAAATGATTTTGATTTCAGTTTGAGATGAATGATGATCCTGTTGATAGAGTAACCACGGCAGAAGCTATACGGACGCTTGTGGACTCTTACCAAAAGTCCCAGTATTGTTACTCCGCAAGAGAGAAGATTGAGGAGATGTCTAAGATTGTGAGTCATTTACAATATAAATGTACAACTACTGAAATTGATCATCTCATCTCACTTTAATTAATCAATGCTTGGTAACAGAAAGGAACCGTGCTAGATTCTGGAGGGAGTCAGGCGAGTTTCTTGATGCAGGCTTTCACCTTAACTATACGCTCATTTGTTAACATGTCGAGGGACTTTGGATATTACTGGCTGAGGCTTGTCATCTACCTCGTCGTCACTGTCTGCATCGGAACCATTTACATGAATGTAGGAACCAGCTACAGCGCCATCCTGGTAATCATCAATACCTTTCTATATATATCATGATTTTAGGAATGGATTTCTTATATAGTTTGTATGCTGCAGGCAAGGGGTGCCTGCGCGTCTTTCGTGTTTGGGTTCGTCACCTTCATGTCGATTGGTGGATTTCCTTCATTCGTGGAAGATATGAAGGTAGAGGATATGATATGATGATGGTGGTGTATAATTGGGGCATGGCTTATGAATAAATGTATTATCTCAGGTGTTCCAAAGGGAAAGGCTTAATGGGCACTACGGCGTGGGAGCCTTTGTGATCAGCAACACCCTGTCTGCAATGCCGTTTCTGATACTCATCTGTTTCCTCTCCGGCACCGTGTGCTACTTCATGGTGCGACTCCACCCCGGGGTCACGCATTACATCTTCTTCGTGCTGTGTCTTTACGCGAGTGTGACTGTGGTGGAGAGCCTGATGATGGCCATAGCCAGTGTCGTCCCCAACTTCCTCATGGGTATCATCATCGGAGCTGGAATCCAGGGGATATTCATGCTCGTCTCCGGCTACTTCCGCCTCCCCAACGACATCCCAAAGCCCTTCTGGCGCTACCCCATGTCCTACATAAGTTTCCACTTCTGGGCTCTGCAGGGCCAGTACCAGAATGATCTCAAAGGCTTGATCTTCGACAACCAGACCCCCGATCTCCCAAAGATCCCCGGGGAATACATCCTAGAAAATGTTTTCCAGATTGATATGCATCGATCAAAATGGGTGGATCTCAGCGTTCTCCTCAGCATGATCATCATCTACCGCATCATCTTCTTCATAATGATCAAAGTTAACGAGGATGTCACTCCCTGGGTTCGCGGCTACATTGCAAGACGAAGAATCCAACACAAAGGAGCAAACCAGAGCACCATGGTGACTCCATTTGGTCTCACGCAGTCCCCTTCGCTCAGGAATTACGTCCAGCCACGGGGTTCTGCCACAGCCAAGAGGTAGAACCACAGAGCCATTTCCCACTGCTGCAGTATATTACCACTGCTCAAATGTCGACTAGCTGATTCTTACTTTTCTCACTGTCAGACAACTAGTATTTACTATGCAACCTAGCTACACTTTTCAAGTCTTCATTTTATCTTCATATATATTTATTTAGCTCATCCACAGCTTCAGCTTTATCCTTCTTATTGTGTAAATAAACTGGACAATGGACAAATGGCTTCCTTCTCATAAAGAGCAAATGTAATACAGAGGAATTGCAAATTACATCACCTAGGACTTGCAACACCACAAACTTGTTTATAGTTTCTACGTAAACCATCATCACGACACGAAAATGAGCCTCCATTTCCAGTCATCGTCTGCTTTTCTTGTTTCACCTAACCATTACCGAATGAACCAGAGAAGTACAACAATATGGTTTCTGCTGTAATTTCCTATCCATTTACAAACAAGTTGCTCATTCGGTAGGCCAAGTACCTAACAACAAAATAAATAAATATCACTATCGTTCTTTCTCTATAACATCTACGTATCCCCCCGACAGAGTTGAGACACGAAAATGAGCCTCCATTTCAAGTCGCCATCTGCTTTTCTTGTTTCGCCTAACCATTACCGAATGAACCAGAGAAGCACAACAACATGATTTCTGCTGTAATTTCATATCCATTTACAAACAAGTTGCTCGTTCGGTAGACCAAGTACCTAACAACAAAATAAATGAATATCATTATCGTTCTCTCTGTAATATCTACTTATCCCCCGACAGAGTTGAGAAGAGTCAAAATGTCAAACTAAACAATGTTAAGGAGAATGTAGGCAAGTAGCAAACAGAAGCAAACCTGAAGGTCATCCTCCACCCCTCAGCATTGCTTTTCTAATTCCTTGATGTTAGGTTTAGGATACATAGTTCCAGTTAGACCAAATCTAGGCTAGCCATCACCTTTCAAGCCTAATACTTGAATGAATCCAGAAATAAGCCAAGAGAAAGTCCAGCCTTCCAATAATTGGATATGATGATTACCTTCTTTATGTTATCGACCAAAGGAAGAGAGGCCTTGTACATAAGAGCTCCAATACCCTCTACTACAGCAACAGTCAAAGCAGCTGACAGCACGTCCCAGTCCCCAGTTTGTCCTATCACAGTGGCAAAAGCAGTGGCACAATAGAAGCCCACCAAGAAAGAGAAGAGTTTGACAGGCAGGTTTTTCGTTAGCTCTCTTAGTCGTGCAGTTAGCTTGAACTGAAACACTTGGATGGTCCTAATAAGTCTAGTCCCCCCACTCGACTCATTTGAAGAAGAAGAAGACGATGATGAATTTAGCCGATTATCATCAGCTGCGCTTCTGAGAGACCAGCCCAGCTTCCTATACAATTGCATCACGTTTCAGCAGCTGGCATTCACATATGCATAACAACACTTGAAAAAAGACACACTCACTTGTATCGCGTTGCAGTGAAAGGCCGAGATAATGTCAAGTGAATTGGTACAAACTTGGGACATGAAAGAGCAGCAAGCAACCTTGATTTGGAATCTCTAGGTACAAGGAGGAGCTTCAGACTTGTTAAGTAAAAGGCCATATTTGCTCCCACCATGAAACCTGCAATCCAACAATCACATTAAGGACACCGCTTCATACTATATACTTTAACTAACACATTTAGGAGGCATTTACTTTTTATGATTGTTAACATATATGATTACGTATTTTTATCCTCATTACTAGAATTTCTCCCATCCCACCCTTTCAAGTAAAATTAGCTTAAATGACAGTAGAAATTATAAGTTTCAATCCATCTTAGTAAATCCTCAAAAGTAAACGCCTTAGACGCATATAATCCCATTTCTAAAAATCTCTAATCAACTGAATTCAATCCATCCCTAAATTGAATATTTTTTTTTTCTAGGAAAGATTCAACTTTTAATTTAAAAACATGAGGAGTGAAAGAGCTCGCCTTTAGTAGAGAGAGCTGAAACCGGACCACCACCTCTGTTTGTCTAGAGTCTCGCTTCTTCACCGGAAATATGTCGGCATCTTAATGGAAGGAGTAAAAGCTTCATTGATTATGGTCAGAAGGAAGCAGTAACTACACGGCCGATCAATAAAAATGAAAATAATGAACCAGTGCAAGAAAAGCCATAAATTGTAGTGAGAGAAGAAAGCTTACTTTCACAACCCCGGTGGTCAGCCATGGTTTCTGATTTAGTGATTTTGATTTTGGACCCGTTATTATTTGCGGCTGGATTAAACATAACCCAAACTCCACTGACCAAGGATAGCTGTAGGCCCTTTTCTTCTATGCGATTTCCTCCGTCACTGAAAAATGATGCGTTTTTTTTTTTTTAATGATATTTAAGGAGTTAGTATTTAATAAATAAATAAAAGAGTGAATTTTGAAAATAGTCACTTTTATATAGTAAAAATAAATTTTACCCACTAATATAAAAACTTTAAAAAATACCCACATTTACCATTTTATCCTTGCATATAAATTTTTTACAAATACCCACGAATTCACAACCAGTGAATTCACAACCAAAATTTATTTTGGTTGTGAATTCAAGCTTTAAAACTCGAATTCACAACTGAATAACAAGTATTGATTGTGAATTTAAGTTTTAAAGTTTGAATTCACAACTATAAATAGTATTAGTTGTGAATTCGCGTGAATTCACAACCAACACTATTTCTAGTTATGAATTCACAACCAATAAAACTTGAATTCACAACAAATATTATTTCTAATTGTGAATTCACAACCAACGATGATAATTTAGTTGTGAATTCATAAATTTGATTGTGAATTCAAGAACATTTGTACAAAATTGCGTGATTTTCATCAATTTCTTCATTACTTGTAAATTTTTTTTTTATTAAAATCAAACTGAATTCATTTTTTCCTCAAATAATCTAAATAATCTCCTAATTAACTTCCGTGTTGAAATCAACGTAAAATAATATCAAATATAATTGAAAAAAAAAATAGATATACTCTGTTTCAAATTATATTGAATCGCATTGTTTCCTTCGCAGCGAATCAGTTCTCGTCCTCGAAATGAAACAACGAGAAAGCTTCTCGAAGGCTATACACTCTGTGGACACCACTTTCTTCTTAGAAATCAAAGAGTACGATAGAATAATTGGCAAGGATTGAGAAATTGGGGTTTCTATCCACATCGCGTAGGGGGGGGAGAGAGAGAGAGAGAGAGAGAGAGAGATACGACGTGTATGTGTGTGCGATTTTCAGAGAGGAAAGGGTGGGAATAGGGCGGCGGTGGCCCAGTGAAACTAGCGGCAGCGGCATCGGACCTTCGTTGGTCCAAGGTGGCGGCGACATAATAGACCATGAGAGAGGGAAGATCGCAGATCTGTGATGAGAGAGAGAGAGAGAGAGAGAGAGAGCGAGAGGAGAGAGAGAGGGCAGCAGTGGCCCAGCGAAACCAGCAACGGCGGCATCGGACCTTCGCCGATCCAAGGCGGCGGCTGCAGAACAGATCGATCGAGAGCGAGAGGAGAGACGACTGGCGAGCGGTGGCCGGAAAGTCGAGGGCGACGGCGGAGATCTAATCGCCGGAAGAGAGAAAGAAAGGGGGGAGAGAGAGAGAGGCGTTTTTTAGAGAGAGAGAAAGTGATAGGGATTAAGAGTGGGTATTTTTTTTATTTTAATCTTAAGGGTAATTTAGTCATTTAACACAAAAAGTGGGTATTTTTTAAAAAAATTATTTGAGTGGGTAAAATTTATTTTTGCTATATAAAAGTGGGTACTCTTATATATTAACACTAAAGAAAAATAATAATTTTAATTCTTTTAAAAAGAAAAACGATTTTAGTTTTTGAGACAGCTCGAAAAGAAATACTAGTATGATTCAACTTTGTTAATATTTTTTCTAGGAAAATTATTTACCTTAGTATATATATAAACAATTATTTTTTTAAGGATGGCGCCATTGTACTTTGTAGCTTCATTTTTTTTTTTTTTTCGAAATTGGTAAGTTTTCAATTTCACAGTTAAATGTTTTGAATTATAAATTCAGGACCACTTGTGTTGTAAATGAAAAATGATATCAGCGAGGGTTGTTGCAAAACATTATATTAAAAAATTGATTTTTTAAAACGCGAAAAAGAAAAAGATCTAGTTTGCAAATTGTTGTAGTAATTCGTAATTTCGTATTAGTAATATATTAAGAAGAAAAATAAGAAAAAGAGGGCGTCTGCATCTTTGAAATTGAAATTGAAGCATCAGCATCACATTTACATTGAGTTGTAGCTCCAAATCAAAATATCTCCCTCCCCCGGCCTCCATCGCCGCTCCCTTCCTTCCATCTGTGGTACCTATACACGCCCTTTAACAATTTTATACGTGTATTTTGTCGTTGCTCCTGATTCACTGTAATTCCTTCCAGAGTCAAGATTCAATCAATTTCTATCTTGAAAAGGGGATGGATTTGGAGCAGTGGATAGCTAAGGTGAAAGAGGGCCAGCACTTGTCGGAAGACGAGCTTCAGCTTCTATGCGAATACGTAACTTCTTCTTTCTGCACTTTTTATTTTTTATTTTATTTATTGGTTCTTCTTTAATTTTGACTTATGCATTTCAATGTCCTACGAATTCGTGAATCCCTTTCCCAAAGGACGGAAAGCATTGAAACAAGAGTTTCGTTGATGTTGAGACTTAAATCTTGGGCATTTTCTGGTGCTTAGGGTTTTGCCTTGATCGTTTGGTTCTTGGGTTTTAGGGGTAACTCTTTCAACAAAGTATTAGGGTTCTTGAAGATTTTTGTGGGATGGGGTTCTCTTTAGCAGGCTGCTGCTCCAGTTTTACTCGAGAAGAGGTTCTTGCGCCTAAACCACTCACTTCATTCTCTTTAGTTTTCTTGTACCTGAGAGTCGATCACTGACAACTGATGATGTTTTGCACTATGTCTATTCTGAAGAATCATTATTTGGTAGAAGAGTTGAGCAATTGTAAGTTTTCAGTTTGGGAATTTTGTTCTTTGACTTCAAAAAGATTCGTGAGAACTCTGCCTCTGCAAGCTGATATTTAATCTTATTCTCCTTTATTTATATTCAGCGCTTTGTATCATTATTTGAATTCTTGACTCATCCCAGTGCTGATTATCCCTTCAAGTTTCTTATTTTACACCTTTTCTTTCTCGGTTTTATGTTAATGCCTTAATGGGAGTCATTAAAAACATAGACATAGCACATAGCATCCTACTGCTGCGTCTATAAATAAATGCCCATCAGGTTCTATGGATAGTGAACAATACATTAGATAAATCAGGGTTGCTTGATTGTGCTTTTCTTTTCTTTTTCAGTATCCAGTTTAACATCTGTTGTGAATGTGCTTTTTCTTCAGAAGGGATCCAGAAACTTCATCGTTTCCATGACACAACTTTAGTGATGGAATATATTATGAGCGTTATCTCTTATGACATATGAAAGGCCTTGCAATTCTTGCTCTATAAAGTAATATACTTGATATAATATAGCTAAAATGTACTTTGTGGTTATTCTTTCTGTCAGGAAAAGGGTTATGATTTAAGCATTTTGAGCTGTTATAAGATCTTATGATGGTGGGCTGCTAATTTACCCTATAATATGTGACATACACACTGCTCCATCATGGCAGTGAATGATTAAACTGGGGCATCACGCTTGTACTAGTGGCTGAAGGCAAACTTATTGGAGTTTTGATTCATTGTTTAGCTTAGATTCTTGTCTTTTCATTTTAATTTAGTTGTTTCATGAGCTTCTGGGTAGACCCTTGCCGAGTCCTTCCAAGCGATATTGTCATAAATTCCACTAACCTTTAATGCTTGGATTGCCCTTGTAGTTCTTTGATCACATTGCTTTAGTTACCCGGACTTCTAACTTGTTCAAGCACTATCTCTCTCTCGCTGCATGTACATCTGTTTTTCATTTATAGTTTATTTCTAAATTTGTTCTGGTCCTGCCTTATTCAGGTGAAGGAAATTTTGATTGAGGAGTCAAATGTTCAGCCTGTCAACAGTCCGGTCACAGTTTGTGGTGATATCCACGGACAGTTTCACGATCTAATGAAGCTTTTCCAGACTGGTGGTCATGTACCAGAAACAAATTACATATTTATGGTAAGTAGTTTGAGGTGTTTTCCTACTTGACTACTTCTTCTTGTTTTGTGTTTGTCCTAATTGTACTTTTGGCTGACAGGGGGACTTTGTTGATCGAGGTTACAATAGTCTTGAAGTTTTCACCATCCTTTTGCTTCTCAAAGCAAGGTGTGTATAATTCAGTTCAGGGGTATTTATCTGCTAAAGTTGGTATGTGTCATTATTTATTAGTGGATAGGTCCCACGAGGTTACGCCATCAACAATATGTTTCTGAAGCTGATCTTTGATCTTTTGTTTAATTGCTATCATCCTTTGAAGTTAATAATGGACTACAAATGTTGACTTTTCAAAAATTCTCTGCTTGCTACAAATATTATGTTTTCTCATAATAAGAAACTTAAACTGCAGCTCTTGTTGTTTTAAGAGGGTGTTTGGTTGATCTTATAAGCTCTTTAAAACAACTTATAAGTTGTTTTAAAGAGCTTATAAGTCCCTTCAAAATGTTTGGCAAAATAAGCTCTTAAACAGCTTATAAGTTGTAAAAATAAGCTCCCAAAAAAAATAAGTTCCTCTACCCCAACTTATCTTTTCATAACCTTATATGCAACAATCATTTTACAAATATTATTCATCCATAGTTTGTTATTTTCATCATATACCCTTTCAAGTTCACCTCTCTTCAATTTTCTCTCTCTAATAAAGAGTTTCTCTCTCTAACACAAAATTTTCTCTCTAGCTTATAAGCTCAATTATCCAAACACTTTCACAACTTATAAGTTCTTGAGAAACTACATCTTATAAGTTGTTAGAGCTTATAAGCTCTTTGAAATAAGCATAGACAAAACACCCTCTAACTTAATCCAAAAAACCAATCTCCACCAGTTAAGCCTTAGTTCACAGACTTCTATACAGAATGATAAAATTCTATATATGGCACTTCATTCTCCTTAAGAATCATCTATTCTCAATCTCAAAACTTTCTACCTTATTTTTGGTGTTTGAAAATACTTGTTAATAACATAATTACTGGTCTTTCTAGGAGTAAGTGGATTTCAGTTTGTGGGTTAATGAGCACTTGATACTTGATAGCTGGAGTATATTAGACTGTTTCTTGTTCCTCCTTGTGGTTATTTATTGATGTCACTTACATTTGCTTTCAGATACCCTGCTAACATTACTCTGCTACGTGGAAACCATGAAAGCAGGCAGCTAACGCAGGTATTTTCATTAAAACTTTTATATTTTTATGGCCATAATAATTGCTGAAAAACAGTAAATCAGTTCTTTACTTCTTTTATGATTTGCACTGGTACATACACTTAGATAAATTACTTCACGCAGTTAACTAATTGTATGTAAGAATCATCTAACAGGGCTTTCTTAGATAAGGCTTTAATGAATCCGAAATTGACTTACACAATTTTCAGTTATTTACAATTATGTAGATAATTGAACTCACATCATGTTCTCCTTTTATATGTCCTCTTTTCTTACAGTAATCATCTGAAATGGTAGAAGTGGATCAGCCACTACATTTTATGTACCAAATTATGCCTTGTATGCATTGGGTACCTTGTCACCCCACTAAAGCTCTTAACTCTTTGTATGCTTGTTGATCCTTGTAATGTTTCTTAAGATCTTGTTTAACTCGGTAGTCGTCAGTTATTAGTATTACTTTTTCTATGAGAAACTTTACCTAGATCGCTTGAGGGAAATCGTGTAAAACCTGACTGGGCTGGCTTGTGCTGCATTGCATTTGCTTTTTTATTTCAATTTGATAATCTTAGGCATGTATATGCCTGTAATATGACAAGATTACCAACATATACTATGTCGATACTTGTTTAATTACCAGTTCAAAAGGCAACTGCGCAATTGTCGTCACTGCTAGTTTGGTACTTCCTGATTACTGATGAATATCCGTGTTCTTGTCCTTGGTAGGTTTATGGATTCTATGATGAATGTCAACGGAAGTATGGGAACGCTAATGCTTGGCGTTATTGCACTGATGTTTTTGACTATCTTACCCTATCAGCAATTATTGATGGCACGGTATGCATTCTTTAATCAGAAATATGAATTAAGTGGAATCAAAAACCTCATGCTGTAAATAGTTAAATTGGTATTTTTTCTAATATTAGGCCTCGCTGACCAAGTCTTTAGCTATTTTAATTCCCTGGAGGGGAACAAGAAGAACTTATCCCTGTTGGTAGATCCCACTTTTACTAATTTCTAATATCATTATGCCACTGATTCGCTGACTTTTTTTGAATCCCAGGTACTTTGTGTACATGGTGGCCTATCTCCAGATATTAGAACTATTGACCAGGTTAGGTCATTTTCATAATGGTGTTTTTAGTTGGAGGGCATGTCCTATGTGATGTAATAATAATTGATGAGTGTTAATGTTCTTATTGACTTATTGTACATTTTATTGGTCCTCAAACTTGTTGTATTTGCAATTTCTCTATGTTTGTTTCTGTTTCTACGAGTCTGGTGCTTGTATATAAAGGCTTATTGGCTTTCTCCATTTTGTCTGGTAAGCAGATTCGAGTTATAGAACGTAACTGTGAGATCCCACATGAAGGGCCCTTCTGTGACTTAATGTGGAGTGATCCTGAAGATATTGAGACATGGGCAGTGAGTCCTCGAGGAGCAGGCTGGCTTTTTGGATCAAGGGTTACATCTGAGGTGAGTCGACATGTCTTGGGATTATGAGATTAGGTTGATGGTGGTGCAAGCTAAAATGCTGGATTTTGTTTTGCAGTTCAATCATATCAACAAACTTGACCTAGTTTGCCGTGCCCACCAACTTGTTCAAGAAGGTCTAAAGTATATGTTTCAAGATAAAGGACTTGTGACAGTGAGTTGCTTATTCTATAAGAAGTGCTGTGATGATAGATTGAGACAGTTGTATTATTTGGATTGATGGTTGCATTTTGGACAATGCAGGTGTGGTCTGCACCAAATTATTGTTACCGCTGTGGAAATGTAGCATCGATACTGAGCTTCAATGAGAATATGGTAAGTGTGTGTGTGTGTGTGTGTTATTGATGGTTTTTCCAAGATGAAATTCTGATTTCCACCATTGCATGGATTAGGAGAGAGAGGTGAAGTTCTTTACAGAAACGGAGGAGAACAACCAGATGCGAGGACCAAGAAGTGGAGTACCTTATTTTCTTTAACTTGGATTTGGTATTAATTCTTTTTTGTTGGATAAGTGAAATGTAGTTTGGATGAAGATATATAAGCGGTGTTAGAAGGTGCAAACCTTATATACTTTTTTGGCATGTATTCCATTTCCAGATAGCTTATGTTTCTTGCCCTTTTTTCTTTTTACCTTGATTTTTTGTTAAAGACCTCATTCATATCTTACAATTGTTTTCCTTAATATCATCCTTTGCATCTGCATAATATAGCACTGGTGTTTTTATTTTATTTTTTCCTAGAAGCAAAGAACACGCAATTTATTAGTGTGGGTGAAATCGATTTTATCTATCACGTATCAGCAAACAATCATCCATCATCACAGCTACTACAAATATACAAGGCTGTTCCAACCGTTTCAATCCCACTAAACATGACTTGCTTAGATAAACTAATTATGTTCATTTTCATTTATTAAATAAATAACGATTTTTATTCTTAAATAATAATCTCAAGTCAAGGCTTTTATCAATTTTGATATTAAGACTTTAATCATTTTTTTTCTAATAATTAAATTTGAAACTTATAAATTTCATTTTTCTAATATAAATTTACTGAATCCAAATCGTAGATTTCCATTTAATTTGATTTTCCTTCCAAATACCCGTAGATGAATTACAATATACAGTTGAGAGGCAAAATAAGAAGGGGTGTGAAAATTTGAAAAAAAGAAAAAAAAAAAAAAGGGGGGGGGGGGGGTGTGAATAGTAGCAGGCTGCCACCGGTGATTAAAGCCTTATCCATTTTGTCTCAGCTAGGGTTTCTGCAGCCGGAGAAAGAAGGATGATATATTTTCTGCATTGCAATTCGTGAAAATTGGGCGGGGAAACAAGATTTTACAAGAGCTTATGATGACGATCATCCATATCACGTAGATTCAGTAAGCTCACTTCTTCCCTTTCACACCTCGTTTGCTTAATTACCGATTCACCTCATGTTTTCTTTGTCGCTGGCTCTTCAAGATAACCACTTGAATCGGGGAGCTGAAAAATCGCGTACACTGAAACTTTTTGTCACTCATTATTTCCATCCGTTTATCTTTTACCCTACAAGATCATTGTTTTGTGGAACCTGCCTCTTTTTAATTTGATTTCCCTTCCATCACTAGAAACTAAAGGTGCTGTTTTCTCGTTTGAGAATCCCTTTTACTGAATGTAGGAGAGAACTAGCAAATTTGAGGGTTTCCACATAGTTGCTTACCTCCCATTGCCTGGAAGCTCTCCTCTTTATCATGCCATAACTCTCTTCTTTGTCAACCAAGGTGCACTAATTTACTTCAATTGTGCACCAGCTACCGTTTTTAGGTGTGACGTATGCCTTGCAGTTGATTACATACTGCATCACACCTTCTCAAAAGGGATGTTAGTTCCAGAAAATTGAAACATTTTGATTTGGAAGTTGAGTGCAAGACAAAATATTAGGGTGCTTGGAACTGCCTGGTGTGTCCTGATAAACGTTTCCATTGTACTTTGAATTTCTTCTAATGCTATTGAAATTGTTTTCATCAGTTTTACTGCTACTCTTTCTTTTCTTCCCCATTGTTAATGAGCTCAATTTTGTAACTAGATGGAGCTAGTGTCTCTTAACAGTGAGCCAGTGTTCGGGGAAGGCGATGAATATGAAGATGGAGACTGTTCAATTGTGGGACACTGTGACAAACCCCATTCAATGCAGTTGGAAAAAGAATTTCTTCTGCCTATGGTCGGACTGGAGTTTGAGTCTTTTGATGAAGCATACGATTTCTACAATGTTTATGCTAAGGGACAAGGATTTGGGATTAGAGTTAGTAATTCATGGTTCCGGTCAAAAAGAAGAGAGAGGTATAGAGCAAAACTCAGCTGCAGCAGTGCTGGTTTCAAAAAAAAAAGTGAAGCAAACAATCCAAGGCCAGAAACAAGAACGGGATGTCCTGCAATGGTAATCATCAAGCTTGTGGATGCTCGAAATTGGAGAATAGTTGAGGTTGAGCTTGTTCACAACCATCCAGTGAGCCCAGAAATTAAGCGTTTCTATAAATCTCACAAAAAGATGATCGTTGCTGCCAAGAAAGCGCTGCAGTCAGAACCTGTAAGAGAAGTACACACTATTAAGTTATACCGGACTACAGTAGTGGATGCTTTGTGTAAGATAGATAAGAGAAATGAAAGAAACATCATTGGTCATTCAAAGCATCTAACCCTCAAAGAAGGGGATGCACTTGCAGCATATAACTACTTTTGTCGTATGAAGCTCACAAATCCGAACTTTTTTTATTTGATGGACCTTGATGATGAGGGGCACTTGAAAAATCTGTTCTGGGCTGATGCCAGGTCCAGGATTGCATATAATTACTTCTCTGACACCATCATGATTGATACAACAAGCTTGACGAACAAGTATGAGATACCTTTGATTTCCTTTGTGGGAATAAACCACCATGGACAATCTGTTCTATTGGGATGCGGCATTCTTGGAGATGAATCAGTGGAGTATTTTGTTTGGATGTTTAGGACATGGCTGACTTGTATGCTGGGACGACATCCGCAAGTTATTGTTACTGATCAGTCCAAACCCTTGCACATAGCAGTTTCTGAGGTTTTTCCACAGGCTTGTCATTGTTATTGTTTGTCTTATATAATGCTTCGTGTTCCTGAGAAACTGGGTGGACTAAATGGGTTTGAAGTGATCAAGAGGCGATTCAATAAAGCAGTTTTTGATTCCCTGACAATATCTGAGTTTGAAACTTTCTGGGGGGAGATGACTAGTCATCACAACCTCAGGGAGAATAAATGGCTACATGTATTGTATGAAGATCGTCAAAGGTGGGCACCGGTATACCTAAAAGACACTTCTTTCTTCGGTATGCTCCCAATCAGTGAGGGGGAGGGCTCTACTGCATTTTTTGATGGGTATGTGCACAAGCACACATGCTTAAAGGAGTTCCTTGACAAGTATGATCTGGCTCTACAAAGAAAATATTTGAAAGAAGCAATGGAAGATTTTGAATCCAGGAGTTTAGACTCTGAACTGAAAACAAAATTGAATTTTGAGTTGCAGCTGTCGAAGGTTTACACGAAGGAAATGTTTAAAAAATGTCAAATTGAAGTTGAGGGCATGTATTCTTGCTTCAACATAAAGCAAGTAGCTGCGAATGGCCCAATACTGACTTTTGTTGTCAAAGAGCGACGGGAAGGTGAAGGAAACGAGAAGGAGGTCAGACATTATGAAGTGCTGTACGAGACAACACAGGTTGAAGTGCGCTGCATTTGTGGTTTTTTCAATTTCAAAGGCTATTTGTGCAGGCATGCATTAAGTGTCCTTAATCATAATGGTGTAGAAGAAATACCATCTCAATACATTCTACATCGTTGGAATAAAGATTGCAAGCGTAAGTTTCTCTTAAATAGTAACATTAGTGATGCTGATGAGGAAAGTTCTTCGCAGTGGCATGAAAATCTATTCAGGCGCTCCCTTCAAGTTGTTGAGGAGGGAGCACAATCTGAACAACATTATGAAGCTATAATGCAAGAACTCAACTCTTTGGTGACTGAAGTTAGTCTAATGGACAAGATTATATGTGACTGAACGTCTATATGTTTTGTGTTATTTCCTAATCTTACTTGAATTTATACTATTCCCTTGTTGGTTATTGATGAATGTAAAATGTTTCCAACCTCAAAGTGAATATGACAAGTGTTTTGAGATGTAGATGAGCTGTGGCGGATGCGCTCTGTATATTGTTTTTCTGCTTCAAATTGAGATTTAGCTTTTTTTCACGGTGGAGAAAAATCTGCAGATTTTACATTTCATCATACTATTGTTGAGAGGAATAGAGCACATACAATTACACTGTGGCGGTGACTGAAATTGTTGGTGTTCAATGTGCTGGTGTATTGTATCCTATTGTCGGAATGAGTTAAGCTCTACTCATTTTAAAATGACTGTAAAATCCTATTTGACCAAATATTTGGATTACCTAGTTATTTTATTGGCAAAGTCTTCTAAATTTTTTATTTCAGCTACCTAAGTCATTGTCTTTTACTCCCTTCCTCTCATCCTTGCTTATTTTCTTTTTTAAAATATTTTAAATACATAAATTAATACTTCCACCAACCTACTTTGGTTGTCTCTTATTTTTTTTTATGGAATATTTTAATGTATAATTCATTTTCTAAATTTAAATTACATTAAAATTTTCTTTTACATATAAATTACTCCTTCCTTCTCGATAATGAAGTCTCCTTTCTTTTGGACACGAGTATTTAGGAGAGTTAAAGTAGATGTAAAAGTAGTAGGAACCACATAATTAGTGTTTTAATTAATGTTATTTTATTTCTTAATTAACACCCACACACACATACGCTCAATTGCAGAGGAGAGAGCAGCCGCCTCCTCCGGCAACTCCGTCGGCTCCCTCCCTCTGAAATCCGGTGGCCGCAGCGGTTAGCAAGGCCAACCACCATCGCATGCCCAAAGCCGCCAATCGCCTCCCCCTTTCTCCTAACCTTCCTCTCTCTAAATCACACTGAAACCCTAAATCCCTAAATTTGCCCCTCAAGCTTCGATTTCCGGCGTCCGCACCGCCGTTCCCTAGCTCCCCCCTCTCTCTTCCCATTGTTCGGCCGGACAACAGCAACTAATACCACCGCCGTTGCTGCCTTGACTCCCGACTCTCACCTCTCTCCCTCGATTGATGCTCACACAACAACACCAACAGCACAACACAACAACACCTCTCTCCGCAAACCGCCGCTGCTGTGTTCGATTTCCGGCAAGGCAGCAGGAGTTCCACCTTCGTCGCTTCCCCTCGGCTAGAGAGAGAGAGAGCAGAGGGTGCGGATGAAATTGGGTAGTTGAGATGGAGAGGGCGATGAGGCCGGCGGATAGCCGTGAGTGTCGCCGACGGCGGAGGAGGGAGGCGCGGTGGAGGCGCCGGAGAAGAGATTCGCAGAGGAGAGAGAGGGGGGAGGTGGTAGAGAGAGAGAGCCGAGTAGTGTGAGGTAGATGGGGGGATTAAAAGGAAATCATGTTTAATTAGAAATTAGTTTCCCTTAAAATTTACCCAAAAAGAAAAGGGGACTAGTTACATGGGAGAGCTGAAAAATGAATAGGGGACTTGAATATTGGGACGGAGGGAGTATATTTTTCAAACAATATTAATGGTATTTTTAATAGGATAAATTATCGCAAAATACATAAAGTTTGGACGAATCACACGACCTTTGAAATTTAAAATTTGAAATTTGGAATACAACAAGTTTTAAATTTTCTGATATTCGCCCGATTTAAAAAATTTCCCTAAATTTTATAAAAAGAAGTTGCAACTACGTCTACAACCTAACACAAAAAGCTCGTAACTCATATATATAATGGCATTTAATGAGTATTTTTACTTATCCATCGCCATCTTCAGCTTGTTGTCTCCAATGCACTGTGTAAGTAAGGTCATTGCCTAGAACCACCTGATCATGCTCTCCATCTTGCACGTTAACAAATCATTCCTTATGTGGACTCATGTGGAAACTACACCATGAATCAAGCATCCATTCATCAACAATTGGACAATCCATGACATTCAAGATCTCAACACTTTGAATTTGCTCTACCAGATTAGCCTCGTCACTCTTTTGCCACTAATTTGCTTGCTTCTTCTTCCATGATAAACAATTATTCTTTAAATGTCTAGGTTTCTAGAAGTAATGGCAGCTCCTAGTCTCATTTTCTCCATGATCCTTACCCTTTCTCTTGAGATGATTTTTTGAAGTCATTTCCTTATTTCTTGAATTTTCCCTTTTCAAACTTTGATTTTACAGTCAAATTCTCTCATGTTAGATTTTCTTGTTTGGTTGAATTACTCTTACGCAGTTGTTTTGTCTCTAGAGCCGACTGGACCTCTTGAAGAGAGATAGTCTTTTCTTTGCCAAATAGTGTGGCATCTTTTAGATGCTCGAAATACTTAGGTACGGAATTCAACAATATGATGGCCTTATCTTCATCATTAAGCTTTACTTCGATATTGATTTAGAGTTTTATTGAGTTCTTCAATTTGATCCTAAAGGAATAATTTAGAATATAACAATTCTGTTTGATGTATAACAAATTGGTGTGGGATTTCTTCATGTATCTTCCAGATTGCTGGAGCAGTTGTCTCCTTCGAGACTTCCCTTAATACCTTGTCACCGAGACCAAGTATAAGTGCATTATGAACCCTTTCCATCAAATTGATTTTATCTCCTCCGGCAGACAACTTTTCCCTTGAAGCGCAGCAAAGAGACCTTGCTGCATTAGCATGGCCGCCATAGACCCAAGTCATTCTTGCCCGTGAATTTCTCAGCTTGAAAACTTTGTCTTCAATCTATCCCGCCGATATCACTGTCCGTTCACACGGCACCAAGAATGAACCCACCCAAACGAGAAGGAAGCTATATCTCCTACCTCAAACCTCTCTTTTCTTAATTTGTTTTCACTCTTCTCTCTCGCATCGCACACAGGAATGTGAGCTTAGAATATATCAGAAGAACAATAGCTGCTGCCCGAGGTCAACTCTGCGTAATTTTACATGCAAGTCCCTGAGTTTTATACATATTTTATAGACACCCCTCACAACCTATCTAATTAATACTTTACTTACAGAAATCTCAATTGGAGTTGGGAGAAGTTGTGATCTGGATGAATTTATATTTTGTCAAATCCAAAGTCGAAATTTGAGGTATAACTGTAAACGAAAGGAACTACTAATTTATTTACTTTTTAAAATTCTTTCACTCACCTACCTCTGAATCTCTTTCCCACCAAACTATGGCCTTAACCACCCCTCACTGCCCACCTACCCTCCATTTTGTGTGTGTGAGCAATAGGAATTGCTGAGAGCAGAGATGTCATCAAGTTCAAAGAGTGTGATTAGATGCAAAGCTGCGGTGGCGTGGGCGGCGGGAGAGCCGCTGGTCATAGAGGAGGTGGAACTGAGCCCGCCTCAGCCACTCGAGATCCGCATCAAAGTCGTCTGCACTTCGCTTTGCCGCAGCGACCTCACCGCTTGGCTCTCGCAGGTGCACGCCAACTCACATCCTCTCTTTTGCTACTTCGCTAACTTCATTTTCTTCTAGCCGGCTCATCGAATTCGTTTAGTAATACTATTGGAATGTGCTCCGATTCTTTTGCTGAATTCAGTCAATTGGTTGAGTTGATATCATATATGTCAACTTTTCGGCAACAAATTGGGCTGATAAAGGGGATCCTTTTCTAAGTTGCTGCTGCTTTAGTTCTATAAATTTTGTTCCCTGATTATCATAGTTGCTGCTCCATTTCTTTTTTACTCTCTCCAGCTTCCTGTTACTACCTCATTAAGGTACCTCATTCACTATTTTAAGCAGGATTCTCCTGAAAGTAGTCAAATGCATCTTTTTCAGTTTATTAACTCCAAAAGTATGAATATAAAAGAAATCCTTTCCCTTATTCTCTTTCTGCGCATCCTTATCGTTTTCATTCTTTGTGTTTGATGTCTATTTCTGCTGTTGTGCACATTTCAAGGGTACAGCTACTTCCACACATTTTAAGACATGCATCCTACTGTTTTTGCAGGCACAACCTCAAATATATCCTCGGATATTTGGCCATGAAGCATCAGGGTGACTTCTCTATGTCCTTATTACTCCTTGCATCTTGCTGAATGTGACTCTATCTTTACTGCAACTCGCAATGGGAAAGAAACATGGTTAACACATAGGTGCAAATTTATAGGATTGTCGAGAGTGTGGGTCAAGGAGTTACTGAATTTGAAGTGGGGGACCATGTACTTACCTTATTCACTGGAGAATGTATGAGATGCAGACCTTGTGCCTCAGGAAAAAGCAATATCTGCCACACGCTTGGCTTGGAACGCCAAGGCTTAATGCACAGCGACAAGAAAACACGCTTCTCATTAAAGGGAAAGCCTGTATATCACTACTGTGCTGTTTCGAGCTTTAGTGAGTATACAGTTGTGCACTCTGGATGTGCTGTGAAGATTAGCCCAATCGCACCATTAGATAAAATATGCCTTCTAAGTTGTGGAGTCGCTGCAGGTACTTATCTTACTTTTTTTCCATAGATATGAATCATATGATGTGAACTTAAATTTCAAGCATTATCTCAGCCTTACAGTTATAAGCATTCCCTTATTTGTTGGTGTTATTCTTGGCTAGGGCACGTGGGATCTGTTTGTTCCATACTGGAACATAATTGTTATGTAATGTTTGCTAGTTCAAATTATAGAACTTGAGATACTTTTACTGTACATTTTCTGCATTTGAAATATAATAAAGCTACCTGAATTTCCCACCATTAGGTTTAGGTGCAGCTTGGAAGGTTGCAAATATCTCAGAAGGATCAACAGTCGTTGTTTTTGGCCTTGGAACTGTTGGTCTTTCTGTGAGTAGCAGATTTCATATTCCACCATCATGCTATAAACCTTATTTTTCTGAGTGACATCTCTATCTTGCTTCTCCACTCCACATAGGTTGCACAAGGTGCAAAACTGAGAGGAGCATCTAGAATAATTGGTATTGACACAAATCCAGAGAAGAGTGAAAGAGGTGCTGAATATTTATACTTCGATGTTCATGAGCTACAAAGAATAAGCATAATGGAAGATTTACTGAATTGCAATCTTGTTTTGCTGATCATACAGCTAAGGCTTTTGGAGTAACTGACTTTCTGAACCCAAATGACCACGATCAACCTATCCAACAGGTTTTGCATTTCCATTTTCATTTAGCAGGAATTGTTAACTACACTATTTCATGTTGTGTATAGATTAGCCAATAGCAACCAGAAAACTATAGCAGCTGAGGCAATGCGATGCACATGGTTATTACGAATTGTGCTTTACTTATATAGTTGTCTGACTAACTTGTTCTGATAGGGGTTCCAGTGAATTGATGCCATCCTTTTGCTCTGAAATAGTGCTGAGACCTTAGTTTCTACCTGTTTTGCTATCAATATAATATTACAATAGCTTACTTCCAGGAAATAATCCTAAAAATTATTTTCTGATCAGATCTTATGCAAGGCTTTAGGATAATTATTTTCAAATATGAGCAATTATGTATATGCTGAATTCCTTTTCAGGTTATTAGCAGTATTACAGATGGTGGTGCAGACTATGCATTTGAGTGCGTGGGAGACACTGGAATGATTACTACTGCTTTACAGTCATGTTGCGCTGTAAATTCTAAACTTCAATTGTTCATATTATTTGGTTCACTTGTTTGAGGAGGAGAATAAAATTCCAGCTATATATTGTGGGTACAGGGATGGGGTTTGACTGTGACCCTTGGTGTGCCCAAAGAGAAACCAGAGGTATCAGCTCACTATGGGCTATTTCTCTCTGGAAGAACGCTAACTGGATCACTTTTTGGTGGATGGAAACCAAAATCTGATCTTCCTTCACTTGTTGACATGTACCTGAGGAAGGTAGCAGCATCATACACTCTTGAACATCTGCATCTATTATATTACTGGGACAAGTGTTGTGTGATGTATTATTATACTGCTTGTAGAATGTCCATCCTCTAAATTCATCGTGTCACTTTCCTTGATATATGAAATCACGCTTGTCTAGTAAGTTTTGAGATAAAGAAGACCACACGCAAAAAAAGTTAGCCCCCTTATGCTGAAGAATCCTAGTACCTCTACATCAAACCAGTTCCTGGAGGTGCAGATCTGCAGTATATTATTTGTGTGCTATCTCCTTTAGGTTGAAATTGGGACAAAAGAAACGAATCAGTTCTTAGGAATTTCACTGCTTCTTTATAGCACCTGGCTAGTAATTCTAATTTGCATTGTTTCGAAGTTGTCATATTACCTCTCGGACTTCACATTAACAGTGACCTGATTTTAATTATTTTTACTTGAAAAGTTTGTATTTGTTGTAAACTTGTGATGGAGACAATGATTCAATTCAGATATGTCGATCCGGAAATTGATATTGGAACATTGTATTGATGTAGTTGACATCGCTACAATTTTTGTGCTGCAGGAAATTGAGATTGACAGCTATATAACGCACAATCTGATGTTTGAAGATATAAACGAGGCGTTTGAGTTGATGAGAGAAGGAAAATGCTTGCGCTGTGTCATCCACATGCCAAAGTAGAGTTTTCTGATGCAACCAACAGACTGATCAAGTTACTAGTTAAGACCATTTTGAGCTCATCGCATTATTATGTTGGAACAACAATACAGGTTTGGGTGCTTTTGTATTTAATGGTTCCCTCTTGAAAGGCATTTAAATTTCAAACGCTATTGGTTTGTTTTACTTAGCTGTCTGGCTTCTAAATTATCAATACATT
This sequence comes from Salvia miltiorrhiza, assembly GCF_028751815.1. Classification (NCBI taxonomy): domain Eukaryota; kingdom Viridiplantae; phylum Streptophyta; class Magnoliopsida; order Lamiales; family Lamiaceae; genus Salvia; species Salvia miltiorrhiza. The sequence goes on from NW_026651540.1 coordinate 92,398, forward strand.
AGTTGGAAATGCTGTAGCCTGTTAATTGTTAATGGACGATATGATGATACATATTGTAATTGTTTGGGTTCAAATATTGATCAACTATATTTGTAGATTCGGCAAAGATATGTGTCAAGAGTTACTCTCTTTCATACAAGCGCACAAATACAATTGGACAGAAATCTATTGACTTGCAACATCTTCTTTCTCATGCTTATTTTATGCTTGATTCAACAAGTCATGCTTAGCTCTCCTCCCAGGAAAAATAAAAATAAAAAATAACAAAGTGTCATGCTTAGCTGACCTAACACTCTCTGACTCTCATGCACTTATTGCCTCTGTTGTTAGGTAGAAAGGTGACCATTTTTTCCTACCCAAGGAGAAACCTCTACTTCCATAGTCACACGTATATATGCACCACAAATCTTAATGAGACATTATATCAATACATAATTTAGGCAGTAGCTTTCAAAAGTGCGAGTACATAACTGGTTTTGGCAAAATAGAATTTTGATGAGTGGCCCTGTCCCGGTGAGAGCACCTCCAATGGCAGACCACCAGAAGAAGATATATCCGGATATTGAAGCAGCAGCGCCGCCTACTCTGCCTCAAGCCACCTCACTCAGACTAGAGAAAGGAGTGCTGCCACCACGTGAGCCCAAGCCCAAGCCCGGTCCCGATCCTGACCCTGACCCTGACCCCAAACCCAACCGATGTTGCTGCAAATGCCTTTGCTGGACAGTAGGCCTCCTGACCCTCCTGCTGTTCATCGCTGGAGCCACGGCAGCCATTATTTACCTTGTATTTCAACCCAAGCTTCCCAAATATTCAGTCGACAATCTCAGGGTATCGGACCTCACACTCAATTTCGACATGACCCTTTCCGCAAGGTTCAATGTTAGGATCACCACTGACAACCCCAACAAAAAGATTGGGATATACTACGAGAAGGGCAGCCGCCTGAGTGTGTGGTACAAAGACACCAACCTCTGCCAAGGAACCATCCCCAAATTCTACCAGGGGCATCAAAACAGGACGGTGCTGGACGTCGCCTTAACAGGGAGGAATCAGTATGGGACAACTCTGCTGAATGCATTGCAGGAGCAGCAACAGACTGGAAGGGTCCCCCTCGATCTTAAGATAAATGTGCCTGTCAGCATCAAACTTGGAGCCCTCAAGCTCAGGAAGGTCAGGATATTGGGAACCTGCATGTTGATCGTTGATAGTCTTACTACTAATAGTTTAATCAGTATTAAAGCTAGTACCTGTCATTTTGGACTCAAACTCTGAATAATTTCTTCTTTTTTGTTGCCGCTGCCTCTTCCCATGTTCTGGGAAGACATTTTTTCACTCTCTCCCTGTTCAGCTTTCACTTTCTGTTACTTGTGGATCTGCCTACACTTTGTTATCACTAGTATTTACCGTTCAACGCTTATGTATTTAGCTAAAAGGCCACCCCACGTGTATAATGGACTTTTCAATCTTTGGATACGAAATAATAAAGAATACAATACTAGAAACTGGATTATTAAAAGTAAGAGTCCTGGTATCGAACAGAAAAAGAATATTGAACTAAAGCTACCATACCATTAGCAAATGAGGAAAAACACACAAGTACAAAACTTTATAATCTCGGATGGTCCCCCTTGCATTGCTGCCTCCTTGGATGTCCAGGTGCTTTCTAGGCGAGCATGGCATTGTTGTCTTGATGAGGTATAGACAGTAGTTCCAGTGCGTATACATTTTAAGAACTGATTGGCCGGTAGACAATCTCTTCCACCAAGTGGAAATATCCCTGGCAACGTTTTAGTCCCCAATTAGGGCCCGTGGTCTGTGCTCTGTAATGGAAAGAGACATTCCTGTCTGTGAGACAGCCCTGACAAAAGCCATATTCGCTGTTACAGTTGGCGCACACCAATAATCACCAGTCCCAAAAACCACTTTGTTTTTCAAAGCCAGTTTTCTGGTTGTCGGAAGGCTCATCAGTCGTGTGGATGGACAGTCAGGTACTACCCTGGCATAATCATTTATTTGTTAATGAATCGAGATTAACAAAGGTCTAAAAACAAGGTTAACATCAGAGAAAACATGTATGAGTTAATAATACAATCATATGCGTTGCAGTTTCCAATTTCACTTTTCAAGACAGATCAAATCAAAAGTTATTCAACAAGCTAAGATGAAGATAATATTTTCGTCTTCATGGTTGAAGTTGAATATGAGGCCAAATAACAAATTATCATAGTGAAACAAGCACAAGTAACTCAGTTCCTAAGAACTTACTTGAGAAATTTCAGAAAGAATCCAGCTCTTAGTTTCTCATTAGGTCCACCACACATCTTAATGAGCTCTTGGAACTCCAACCTAACACTTTCACAGATAATTCCTCGTTTTCCTGATATTAAGCCACACAACTCGCTGTGGATTGGATTCTGATTTTCCGAATCAACCTGGAACAGCATGAAAATCAAGGGTCACTTGTAGATAGAAACAGATTAATAAAAGGCAATAATAGGACACAAATGCAGCATGCAGATGAAAGATAAAAGTTTAAGCAAAACAATAAATATAGTTCACTATGAAAGATTGCTGCTTCTCACATTTCAAGCAATCTGAGTCATAGATATTATGAGCATATTGAAGTAGTCTCTCCCTTGTGAAACGTTCATCTCTTGAGCCATAATTAACATAATGCTTGCATGCTTAAATCCAGACTACAGAGTGAAGTAGAAAAAACAAAATCATGATTTGATAGTTTAAACCTAGAGACGGTATTGGTTCTGCATCCTGAAGATCAAATTGATGCTAAATGATCAAAATTGTGAAATGCATACAATTTGGCTCATAAAAAGGGCACTTTTCTATGTCAACTTGCCAGTAAACACCAAAAACAACGAAGCACACTTATTAGTCTCGTATTATCACCTGGGCGATCACAAAGTCGTAGTTGCCCTTAAACCGGTCCCTCAACTGACTCTCTGATGTAGCCAAAAGCTTCTCTGTCCTTCCATTACTAATTCCTGAGACAATGGCCACCATTGCAGTAGTATCAAAATTAACCAACTTGGCCTCAACATCCCTCCATGACTGATTCATTAATCCAATTTCAAGTTCTACCTTGTCATCCGAAGAGCAACAACACCAGCACTTCATTCCAGCAACAAGAGAACATAAAGACACGCCTAGATCAAAATTAGAGTGCTCATAATACTTGTTGCACGAAACGGGGCCATCAATCCTATTCTCATGAATATCTTTCTCCAGCTCAACACCATCTTTCCCAACCTGTATTCTCACAGCACAAGCATCAGGAAACAATCTACCAAGCACCACATGTGTCCATTCTTCCTCCAATTCCAACTCTTGATAACAAAGTGGCTCCAATTCCACATCGACAGCCTCAAATTCACATCTCAGCTTCTGGTAAACATCGTCACCGAGGCCATTCGAAAAGAAAAGAACAATCGATGACGGCCGGAGCGTTACAGGGGACTGGCGTGCAGCATTAACAACTTGCTGAATTTTTTTCCTCAATCCCTTGCCCTTTTCAGAAGAACCACCGTTCCAGGAAATGCATTTAGGGTTTCTGCCGGAGACAATGAACCACACAGGATTCCCATTCAGTGAACAGACTACATCAACGTAAATGCTAGACGATTTCGAGAATTCGATCGGCTTGCAGACGCGCGATACCGCATTCACAGAGGGCTGCCGGAGCACATGTACCACCGCCTCTAAGTGGCCGATATTCAGACTGTAAAATCAAATTCATCATATAAGCTAAGTGTAGAGCGAAAGAGAGAATCGATCACCAACCGCAAGTCGTAAAGAAGGGAGGAAGAGGAACCTGATAGGAGAAGAAGTGAGATCAGAGGCGGCGGAGAGACGGTGGAGGAAGGTGAGCTCTGAGTTGATTAAACGGCAGAGGGTGGTCTTCGAGGAGGGAGAGAGCTTACTCCTAGGGATATGCTGAAGTTGATCGGTGAGAGCTTCACACCTTCTCTTGGCATCTTCTACCGCGGCGGCGGCGGCGGCTCCTCCCTCCTCCATCGGTTCGATGCTCGGTTTTCGCTATTTCGGTCTCTGTCAGTCGCGGTTATTTGTGTCAACATTTTTGGAACGTACACAGAATATCAAATTTTTAATTTTCATTTGTCCAATTAAAAAATATCACTTACATTTTTTATTTTGAGATATGGTCACGCCTTTTATTTTAATCTCAATCAATTATTTTTATATAATCTCATAATTAATTTAACTACACTCCCTCATTTCCACTCAGTTTGATAGCAAGGGTTGGATAATGCTTGGTTGTTACAAACTTGAAGGCCCATTGTAAATAGTCCATACTTTGTAACAGAGTCTTGTGTTTGGTAACTATGTTATTATGGTAGATTAAATTTTTCACATGTTTGGTAGGCTTGTATATTCAGCCGATTATTAAACGAAATTACAATTTTATCCCCAATCAAAATTCAAAATGCCAAGCGTATTCCTCATTTCAATTTTTTTTATGAAATGTATTTTTTGTCTATTTGGAGGGAAAACTTCCGAAATCGACAAACATTCATTTTGATTGCAAATAATGAAAGAGATACTAGGCTCAAGTACAGAAACGATATCATAATAATAATAGCTTCATTCTTAATAACTTCATAATTTCATCACAAAAACAAAAAGAAAAAAACATAACAACATAAATACTTCTTAGGAAACCATAGATAATATGCCGGGAGCCTACTTCCAAGGACTCCACGAGCCGCCATCATCACCATCACCAACACCGCGTTTGCCATCACCATCGCGAGGTATGTTCACAGTTGAAGGACCCGGGTTTTTCAGCCTTTTCTCAATGCTCGACCACTTCCAGAATGTTTGGCTTGATGGTTGTTTCCCCTTCTTTGCTGCTTTGTCATTGTCATCGTAAAACAGCCTGCGTGCTAGCTTATACGTTCCATGGAGCAGAGGCGAGGTAACCTCGTCCTCTGAGCACTGAGTGTCGTTGCTGCTGTGAGTGCTCTGTGCAGCCTTGGCAGTAGATGAATTGCTGATGACGATCACATTCCCACGATGGCTCGGCTTTGACTCTGTCGGGTTTGAAGAGCAAGCATAAGTTTATGCACTCAGCCTCCCCATGCCAAATGAAACTGAACAGGAGAATACAATCTGCACATAATCAAATATCACACCACATTTTGTAAAATGCCACTTCGTGTACATGACAAAGCCTTGAAAAATTCGAAAAACATCTACATCTCTATTAGAAGACAACATACAAGGCTCCAACATTCCACCACAAGTCAGCATTTTAAAACACAAAAAAGAGGTTTAATAAGCCACAAAATGATCTAACAACAACCACAAATTAAAGAGAACTCCAATCTCAAAAAAAGAACATGTAAAATTCAAATAGAAAAACAAAGCACTGCAATCATAAAATCTGTTCCAGCACTAACAATAAACAATTCCACATGTAAAATAAACCACCAATTCAATTAATATCAGTTAAAATCAATTCAGAAGGGTAACCACCAAGAATGAAGCTTGAAATTCAATTATCGAGTGTGTGTTATGTACTACCTTCGGTCCACACCTGCTGTGATGCTCAATTGCTATACAGCACGAAACTTCAAGATTCGGTAGTTAGGCTTCAACCTTGTCCCTTGCCAAACAGAAAAAACCCACATGAGCACAATTAATGGCGGTGCACAAACTCAGAAACCATAATTTTCTTTGATGAAAATCAAATTCAGTAGAAGATAGCAGAAAATCGGCATCGCAACAATCTCAGATAGGGTTTATTCAAAATCCATAATGTTATTTTGAGAAAAAACTAATTTTAATCATCCTTGAAATAAATTTTTTGAAAACACGACACTCCACAACCCAAAGGAACATGGGAAACTAGGAATCGATATCCAGAGGAAATTTTGAATGAAAAAAGAAATGGCCATGGTGCTGGTGTTCTTACCAGATCGACGGAGCTCTTGTAACACCACAAACACGTTGAGGAAGAATGTGATGAAGAAATGGATGTCTCGTATCGTCGTTCCCAAAAACTTTTAGATTTGAATTTGAGGGTAATAAGGAAATTGAATTTTTTTTTATTAAGCATTGTAGCTCCTGATTAATTTTAACCGACCCCCTCCGCTGGTTACATAAACGAAGTAGAACTGTAGAATAACAGCGGGCCTTCGGGCTGCCTCAGGCCACATTGGTAATTTGCCTGTGCTACCAAATACCGAGTAGATGACAGATTATTTAACAAACCAGCGTAACCCGTCCTGTCAAACATGCAATATTTTAGCTACCCACCTTTCTTTTAAACTCATCAAGCATTTAGTATTTTTATTCTTTGTTATTAATAAAAAAAAAATTAAAAGTTAGATAGATTATAAATAGAGAGCGCTTTTGAAATAACCATTTTGAAGAAGGAAATACAATATTTGGCCACTAATTGAAAAAAAAAATCTGATCATTTATTACGTGTAAAGACTATTTTGCCTTTAATCAACCACAAAAAAATTCTAAGTATATGACACTAATGACACTAATATAGTCATAAGTACCATTCGTGCAACACTGCATAAGAGAGTATATGGCACTAATATGGCCATAAGTATCATTCGTGCAGCACTTTAAATGGATAATCACAACCCTAAAATGATAATCTAAACTCTACGGGGAAGTGCTCAAAATGGTCATATAACTGTACTCATTTAAATAATATCAGCACACTAGTATATGACACTAATATTAATATGGCCATAAGTATCATTCGTATGGCACTAATATAGGCATAAGTACTATTCGTGAGCACAGGGTATATGATATTAATGACACTAATAGTGCCACGCGTGCCTGACCCACGCGCAAACCCAAATTTGATCTGAATCTGGTCCGCTCTAAGACCACCCACAATGATGACCCTCGTTGAGGGTCACTCGAATAAGACAAATCAATTGGCTAAAAAAAATAATTCGAAAGTCATGTAATATGCATGACCTGGAAGTTCTGCCGCCCCAGGTCACGCCTTTCCTCTTTTATCTATTTTGCCACATGTCTAATTCTAATTGGTGTATTATATATTGTAATAGATAAAATTTTATAATGATTTTTTTCTTTATAAAAAATATATTAAAAATTTTATTATTTTTAGCTCTATAAATAGAACCTAATTTCAGTATATATTTTCACACACAAACCAAATCTCTCTCTTTCTTCATTTCACATTTCGTTGAATTTTTCATTTTAAGTTATGGATCCAAATCATCCCAATTATTTTTATCCAAATTTTCAAAATCATCAAAATTCCCAAGATTATCCTAACCCTCAAGATTCTGCAAATTTTTCATCTTATCCGACTCCTCATTTTTTTTCAACTTTCGAAAATCCATCAAATTCTCAATTTTATGAATCTCAATTTTCTCCAAATCTAAGCCAGATTCCTACATCTCAAAGAATTTCCACATCAGAAAACGTCTCCTGTAATTTTTTATGGGTGTTCAACGCCCAAACAAAAATAAAAAAGGGGCAAAAAATGTAACTTGGTGTGTGAAAGAAGATGTAGCCCTTATGTCATCTTGGATCTATGCTAGCAAAGATAGCGTTCGAGAAAAAAATCAAAAGAGGGAATCGCTTTGGGCACATGTTCATAAATTGCATCACAACACTCAAGCAGAAAATCTGAATGAGCTCAACGAAAGAAGCATTGAATCGATGAAAAGTCGCTGGAAACATCTTAATGAAAATGGAAACAAATGGGTTGTTGCTTGCAGGGAAGCAAACGCTCGAAGAAGAAGTGGGATGAGCGACAACGATGTTGAGAAAGAAGCTCATTCCATTTACGAAGCAGGTGGAAGCAAGTTTATAGACTTGGTTGTATTCAATGAAGTTAGAGTAAACATCCCAAGTGGAATCTTCATGATACCACACATGTTTTTCGTCCTCAAAGTGGAGATGTTGATGACCAGCAAAGTGTGGCAGTTCGAAAGGATCAAAGACTTTAGAAGATGGGGGATTTTCTATCCCTTCTAATCCAGAAACTCCAACATCTGAACAGTCAACTGCGACTTGTCCCATTGTTAGATAAGGCAAAAATGAAAGGAAAAGGTAAGGTCTCACAATCTGAATCTACTAATGAATCTGTTGTTGCTGCAGAAATTCGTGCAATGAAACTCACTAGAGATGCCGAAGCTGAATTAATAAAGACTCGAATCGAACTAGAGCGTGAGAAGTTGCAAAGAAACGCACTGCAGATGAAAGAAAAAATGTTACTTCAATTGTTGTCGAAAGAGCACTTATCTCCAGAATACGAAGAGATGAAATGTCAACTAATTAAAATTGTGTTTGGAGAGTGAATGTATTTTAATCATGTACTTTCTATGTAATTTTAGTTTATGTACTTTTTATTTGTGTGTTTTTAGCTTATGTGCTTTCTATTTGTGTGATTTTAGTTTTGCCAAATTGTATTATGTACCTATTTTATGTTTAATTAATGAAGAAGTGTATTTCATCTAAAATTGAAGAGCATTGGATCTGTTTAGCTTCTCAAAGCATTTAGCCAATTCTGACAAAGCATTTGTCCAATTCACATGCATTTGTCCTATTCATATAAAAGAATTAAAAAAATAGATTTATTCAAAAAAGAAAAGATGAGAGGAGAGAGAATGTTTTAACATTATAATCTTTAAGTAAATATAATATTTACATTTTAAATCAAATATTTATATAGAATATAGTATCTAATAAAAGTTCTTATCGTGATTTTTAATTTGATATGCATGTTAGTAATTTATAATTAGTCGAATTTTATAATTTTAGGAAGAAATAAAGCGAAAAAATAAAAAGATAAAGAACATAAAAAAGGAAAAAATATAGTTTACCAATAAACCTTTAATTTTATTATAAGTACAAAATTAACACTCAATTTTGAAATTGATTTCTAATTGAAAGTTGCATTTTCAATATATTATAGATTATAGATTACTTGAAGATATATACATGTGCTACACTGCTAGTTACTATCTAATCGAATTTCAATGGGATTACTTACATTTCATCCATAATAAATGCGATCTTTTTATATTAGGATATATATTCTTATAATTTTACTAGGGATGGCAACGGGGTGGGTTCGGAGCGGGAATTGCTTTTCCACCCCCCATACCCGCCTCAAAACATTATCTCCATATTCGCTTCCATACCCATTTAAATCGGGGCGGGGATTACCCGTCGGGTACCCACTAATTTATTTATTTATTCATTTTATAAAATTTTCTTACACAACAAGCATTTTATTCATTTCATCAAACATATAAAAATTCAAAATAAAATAAACCATAAATTTCACAATTAAAATTCAAATATATGTTCTAACAAAAATTCTATGAAACATATAAAAGTACAACCGGAACGGGTTCGGGGAAGGTACCCATACCCCCGAACCCAACTCAGATATAAGTTTCATACCCGCCCTTGAAATTTCACCCCCATACCCCCGACCCATTAGGGGTGGGTACCCGCGAGTATTATATTTATCCTTAAATTTTACACTCATTCGTACATAATATTTACAAAAAATCATCTCATACATTATTTATTAATTACATAACAAATTAATTTGATGGGTCCATTTTTTTTTATACAATCCCCTAATATTTTCTTAAAAACTCGTGCTCTCCTACTCACTCCTCAATCGTCGTGGACTGAGGGAATACTATTTATGTTAAAATTATAAAATAAATTTATATTTAGATAGAGCACAATCATTTTTAATTGTTAGTCATGTCAAAGTACGACGATGAACTAAAATAATGTGGCTAGTTGTTAGGTCCGGAGGGTCTCGAATAGGTGTATGGGGGGGGGGAAATACACCTATGGGCTATTTTTCGATCTTAACACAGAGATCAAAACGAAACTTTAAACACAAACTCAGACACATGTTTACTGAAAAGAGTTTTGACCAAAACAGGGTTGACGACTGATACTGAAAGCTCTTCAGTAAGGAGTAATCAGTTAAGTCACAAGAACTTAACTGATGCACGTAAGGCTTCAGTCGAGTTTGATAAACAGAGATGTTATAAATCTTTATGACTATCAGAAGATAGATCAGTCAGACTGATAACACACGCAGTGGAAAACTTTTGTTTCGAAATAGCCTTTGAGTTGAGCACGTTGTTAGTCTTAAGTTTCTCTTTGCAATTAATCAGTTTTCAGTTTATGAAAGGAAGAGCACAAGTAAGAAGGTAAATACTGAAAGCTGTAAATAACACAGAGATTTTTACGTGGTTCGAAAAATACTTCCTACATCCGCGGTCGGTTGATCAGACCAACAACTTCACTCTGCAAGTGCTTACGGGTGCACTACAAACCGATGCTTGTGCTTACGGGTGCACAACAAACCTGAATGTGTGCTTGCGGGTGCATACAACCGAAACAACTGAAGATCCAATCTTCAGTACCAACACACCTTGTTGAATTTCTCACTCCTAGCACGCACTGGGCACTAGGATCTCACGGAGACAGAGTACCTTCTGAACTCCTTTACAACTCAAACACTCGATTCTGCCGGTCGAAGGGAGGTTTGATAAAGTTGCCAACTAAACTTCAAAGAACAAGTTCTTTGCAGTTAGTTTGACCTAGGCTTTGGATAAATGAGGTTTGCCTAAGGTCTAAGAGAATTTATGTAATCAGCAGTGACTGATTTTTAGCTTTGGGATTCTCTTCTTCGATTCAAACTTTGGAGAGGCTGGGCTTTGGCTGAGAAATAATTTTGGCAGAGTTTCAACTTATGTCGTTGAATCGGTATAGATTGAAGTGATCGTCGAGCGCTATTTATAGGAGAAGTCTTGAATAGATTCGTTGGCGGAGAAGGTCTTCAAGATTTCTTCCATTAGAGAGTAATTTGAACTTGGGCTGAGGCTTCAATCATCGAGGTTCCTTGTTTGGTGAGAACGGCTATCTTGAAGACCAGGAGATGCGACATCTCTGAAAAAGTAATCACCAAGGATGAATGACCTCTGCAGAGAAATGACGATCCTGAGATCTCTGCATTTAATGTGGCTGTATTTCTGGAGTGCGTGGCTTTTTTTTAACGTTGTAGGTTCAGTCCGAGGAAGAATGTTTAACTAATACTTGACTTTAGTATCAGTCCGCTGATTCCACATGGCACGCATTAAGTAATCAGTTCAAAACTGATTCTTCGACTGTTGCTTCAGTCGGCAACTTCAGTCTTCAGTCTTCAGTCCTTCGTTCTTCAGTATTCAGTCTTCAGAACAGCAAGCTAAACTAGAAAAAGAACTCTAACACTTGAGTTCGAGCAGTTCTAGTCTATTACAAAAGAAACCTATTGATTTTGGTATCATCAAAACAAGGATTAGGATATTTCATTAAGTTCCCAACAATTTCCCCCTTTTTGATGATGCCAAAACCACACAACAGTTCTAAGCAAGAAAAAGACTGAACTCAGAGCACAAGTTTTAAAACAGGGTGAATACTATTCCCCCTTAATAATAGAACCTAAAACTTGTACTCAGAGAAATAACACAACAGTTCAAAATAGAACAAGGACAAGACAGAAAAACAGTAATCAGAGCCTGGACAAAAAGTCATTGTCTTCAGGTTGAGATCAAAAGAAGTTCATTTTTATTAAAGAAAACTGATGAGAATTCAGTTCGAAATACAGGAAAGAAAAGGAACAACCAAAGAAACAAAACAGAAGACTAAGGCTTCTGACCTTACAAACTGAAGACCGCGTTCCTGATACTGTTATAAGCATCTGAGCTGACGTTTGTAGGCACCTTCCAAATGTTGCAGATGCTCATGACTTCTCTTCTGATAGAATCTCTGTTGACGCCGTTTCTATTTCTCGAAGGGCAAACCGTTGTCTTCAGGGAATTTGAGGTTGGAATTCCAGCTTTCCTTTGAGCAGACTGCATTCTCATAACTATTGCTCTTTCAGGCCAGTTTACAAGAAAGTATTTCCATGCTTCATTTTGGAAATCACTACTCCTGTTGAGATTGGCAAAAATAACCCATTTGGTGTAGCATTCTTTCAGCTTTTCCCACCATTCATTCATGTCAGTCGGTATCCATTGTTCTTGTCGCTCAAACCTATCCAAGTAGGATACCAAGAGACCTTCGCTGATATATTGCATTAGTCTTTGTTGTTCTCAAAGCCTTTGTGGGAAGGGTTATTGAATATCTTCGCCCATAAGGAGAACTTTCTTGGCCTTCGGCTCTGGATCTCTAGACGATGAGGTTTCTTCTCTTGATCTCTTTCTGCTGAATTCTCTTGAGGCAGAAATAGCTTGTGAAGAGGGATTGGTAGCACGTGAGAAAAGAGCTTGAGCTTTGGCAAAGTCCTGTGCCAGATCTTCAGGGAGGTCAGGTTCCAAATACACTTCCCCCGGTTTGGCATCATCTCCAGGGAGAGAGTTGACTGTCCTTTGAAGATCCTTGATGTCGCGAAGCATCGATTGAATGAGCGATGAATTTTGGATGCCAGAGTTGGATGATTCACGAACATTGTTCAGCTCACTTTCGAATCTTGCAAGGCGAGCAAAGATGGGACAGAGTTCTTCTGCGATCATAAGTTTAGCATCAGTAGAAGTCATGATGTCACAGCCCAAAACCATTTATTTTCCTTATATAATTTATTTGAAAATTATTATAATTTTAAGCTATAATATTTGCAGAAAATATTTTAATTCTATGTATTTGTACGATTTATAGCATTTTAAATTTACATGTTATATAAGTTGAATTTTTAAGTTATAAGTTAAACAATATATATATATATATAATATATATATATATATATATATATACACGAAACTTACACACACACACATATATATATATTTATCTAGAAAAACAAAAAAATAAAATAATTTAATAAATGTGTAAATTTGTATGTATCAGTACACGAAAACAATAGATATGTATGTAGTTATAGATAATATCATCTATTTATATTATTGCATAAGGTATACGTGGAGTTTTCCTAAATAAATAACTAAGCCAACCTACAAAGCCTACATAATGACTCATCAAGCCTACACTTTATATTCATTGTATTTTAAATTTGAAACTAGTATAAATAGACGAGAATTGGGGTGACAGTTCCATCATCACTAACTAAATATTTGATAATACACTAAGGTAATTTTCTTACCTTGCTAGTTCTTATATAATTTAGTGATATATTAACACACGAACACACGCACGAGTATGTATATTTATAATAATTAAGTTTTTCTATTCTTTTATTAATTGTAATTAGGTGCGGGCAACTAAGACGTTGATTTTGATTTGAATTACTCAAGTTGATTTTCAAAGCTCAAATTTCAGGTGTGGGATTTATTTCAGTACATGTTGTGGTTAATTCTTGTCCATTTTAATATTATGTGTTTACCATATGTGAGTTGCATTAAATTATATCGCTAGGGGCCCGTTGAATGGGTCCAGGATGGAAAGATCCTTGGTATGCCACAATGCGATATTATGTTAAAGTTATGGTTGCAATCAGTCGCCAGGGGCCGGCTAAATCGGTCCAGGACGGAAAGGTCCTTGGTATGCCACCGTGCGACTTTCAATTACGAATGTATTGATCATATGTGATTCTCATTTTATTAACGTGGACAATAATTGCATGTTCCCACACCGAGTGTACCCTGTATGCTCATCCCATATTAAACATTTTCAGGTTTTAAAGGTCGGAGGCACGTGGAAGGTCGAATGGCAAATCAAATATTTTGTATTTAAATTTACTTAAAAATGTTATGTTTAGTAAAGTATTTTAAAATAAGATATTTATTTCTTTATTTTCACATTATATATTTATTTATAGTCATGATTTTTCCGCGTGCGTTTTTATTTAAAATTAAATTGGATTTGGGTGTTACACATGAAGTCTTTCATGAACTCGATGCGCATTTTTCCAAGTTGATTTTGGAGATCGAGAAGTTGTTGCTTGGATTTTATCTCTGCTTCCAAGACTTGTTGTTGTAGCTCGTTGATGTCCTTTTGAGCTTTTGGAAATCCTTCTTGAACTGGAACCAGGTCCCTTTTGAGAGTAAGATGATCAATTTCTGCACGCAGAATTTTTCTTCGGAGAACGGTGATGCGAGCATCATGATTGATCATGTCATCTTGGGCCTGTGCTTCAACAACAATGAGATATCTTAGGAACTTGGCGCCGTAGATGTCCTGACGTTCTCTCTCATGCTTGAGCGTCTCAATAGCGAATTGTTGATCAGAGATGACATCCAGCAAAGCATCAATTGGATTCTCAGTTCCTTCAGGGATTTTGAACTGAGACTTGACAGGTTCTCTCATTTTCCATTCAGTGAGATATTCATCAGTGTCAACATCTGAGTCATATCGAATGACACCCGGTTTGCGAGTGATTTCGATGACTTCATCTGGTTGCTCATGAGGAGCAGGGGGTGCCTGTGCTTGCTCGTGAGAGGTTGAAGCTTCATGAGATGATGTAGCAGCATCAGGGGCTGGGGTTGGAGTATGAATGAACACTTCTTCATCTGTGGGAGAGGAAGGAGAAAAAGTACGTCCTTTTCCGATGTTGAGGCCCTTGGTTGGAGTGGGCTCATCAGTGGTGAAGATTGGTGGTGAGGAAGGTAGAGGAGTTTCTGTGATGTCCTCAACACGTCCTTCCGGAGAGGAGGGATCAGTATCGTCAACTGATTTCATCTCAGCTGCAGGAGGGGAGCTCGGATTTTCAGCCTTGTCAAAATCACGGGGCTGAATATCCTCAAAGAAAGATGGCATGTCAGTTGAAGTTTCTGTCAATAGGTGACTGATTGGATCAGTCATCAACTGATCCGGAGAAGTGAAACCAGTTGCAGAGTCATCTTGAGGAGCAGACTCAGATGCAGGGGCTTCTTGGAGAGTGACTTCAGGTTCTGGATTCTGATGAAGAGGAGGCGATGGAGCAACAGAATCAGGGATTGGAGTCTTTTCAACGTCCTTGGGCTTTGTAGATGATAAGAAATAATTGAAGTTCTTATCTTCGTTGATGTAGTTCGGGTTGATGTCGAAGACGAGGTTGCACATTGATCTTCGAGTCTTTACACCGTCCGATGGTTCTCCAATGATGTTCTCCTTTGAATGGAGTTCAAACCATCTTCGATACTTCTTGATCTCTTCTGGCGATGGTGGAGGTTCTTCAGTCAGAATGGTTCGGAATTGTTCAACATTTTCTCGAGCAGGGTAGTGTTGAACTGGTGTTGCTTCAGCGGGTTCAACTTGTTCTTCGCTTAACGGAGTTCCCCCTTGACTGATGCCATCTGCTTTGGCTCCAGTCTGAGCTTCAGACCTTTGACTGATCTTCTAATACTGAAGCTTTTCAGTATCTTCTTCTTTTCCGGGTCCCCACACCAAAACTGTAGAAGGTTCGGTGTCCTGCTTTTCAGTTCTGGAAACTTCAGTGTTCTCAACACTTCTTTCAGTTTCCTATTTTTGTTCTTCCATAGCTCGTATGGAGTTTTTCCATGTCTTTGAGTGAGGAAGGAGCGATTTTGCGTGTAGCATGCGTTGTTGACTACTTTGGCCCAAAACTTCAAAGGGAGTTTTGATTAGGCTAGCATCGTCCTTGCTGCTTCCTTCAAAGACCTGTTTCTTCTTTTTGCTACTCCATTTTGTTGAGGAGTCCTCGCTGCAGAAGTTTGATGACTGATTCCTTATTCCTCACAGTAGTTACAAATGACGGCATTGAGGAATTTAGTCCCTCGATCTGATCTGATGCTGATGATGTTGACTTCCTTTTCAACGCTTAGTTTTCTCAGCAGCTTTGGCAGTTCCAGCAGTGTCTCTCTTTTGTTGTAGAGAAAGATAACCCAAGTATATCGTGAAAAATCATCCACGACAACTAAGGTATACTTCCTACCGTTGTAACTTCTAGGAGAGATTGGGCCAAACAGATCCATGTGAAGTAGTTGAAGAATTCTTCCAGATGAGTGTCCTGACTTTGACTTGAATGACGTCCTGGAGATGTGTTCGTCTCCCACATGATGAAATGATGTGGGAAATGATGTAACTAGTAATTATGTGGTGCTGCCTTGATTCTGCTAGAGTGTCAAGGCAAGAGTAGTCGGATTTTGTAGATATCAGCAGTAGGATCTTCTATATCAATACACTAAATAAAAAAGGACAACCATATATATATGTATAGAGTTATGTGTCAGCCCAGGAGACTAATTATAGGATGAGACGTATAATTGTGAGATGAAAAATAGAGAATACATCAAACGGCAAACACAAGTTTATTATTGCATCATCACATGAGAAATAATTTTAAAATACAAACTTTACCAAGTAAAGACTGAATTTATTGAATTAAGAAGACGCAACATCTAATGCGTGTCTATCTTAGGGAATAAAATAAAATAGGCAGAGTATGTTTAGTTCAAGGGATTAATTCTAAAATTGGGTTTGGAGGTAATCGATGATGTTCTTCTCAACTTGGAATGCTTTGGCCAAGACATCAGGGTTGATCTTAGGGTCGGAGCCAAACACAGCGGTGGCAATGGTTATGGTACCAGGATTCTGGCTGCCGAAGCTGGCAAATGCAACAGCGTTGGTCTTGCCGACGTTGAACTGGGAGTGGATGAGACCCTGTGGGAAGACGAACACATCTCCAGGGTACAATCGAGGATCCTTCAAGTTGTGAGATCACGAAGCAGATAGCTGAGCTAACACATGAAATCCATCGATTGCGCAGAGTAAAAGAGGAACAAGAATGGGCTATATATGCTCGGTGGCACATACAATCAAGGCTGGAATTGTTACTCAAATTCAACTTGGGAGATGTGTGACACTACTGAAGAACAGTCATATAATCATGGATGGATGGAGAACCCGATTTTCACATGGAATCTAGACCTCGATCAATTCAGTGAAAACATTCAGAATTGTCATCCACAGTCGGTTCCATCTTATGAGCCAACGTTGGAAGACACCCTTCAAGCATTCACAAAGAATTTTGAGTCCGTAGAGGCAGTAGCAGAACGCCAACAGAGAGTTGATGATGCAGACCGTCTCGATGCTCAAATTGCACAAATTACTGTTGTTGTTAAAGAGATGGTGCATCAGAAAATTGATGAGGAACCAATGTATCCCAAGGAAGAATTGCACACACTGCCAGTGCAAGCATTTACTGTCACTGTTCTCGACAGGGATACGGTGAGTGATGATGAGAATGAGGTGCTAACATGGCGTGGGAATGAGGATGAAGTTGAGTCCTTATCAACTTCGCTTTCGGCATATTGCCCATATTTTGAATTGTTTGATCCGTTGGTCAAGGAGGAGATTGAGCGGGAGTTCTTGAAAAATTTGGAGAAAGAACACACAAAGTCATTGGGAGAGTCTTTCATGACCACAATCGAGTCACTAAGTGACGCCAAAAATGATAGCAATTCTAAACCTCCCACGATTATTGTTGAGCATTTCTTTTATATCATTGCTTCTGATGCTTTCTTTACCAATGGCTTACTGCAGATTGTCAACTTGAACAAGGAAAAGATAAATTCAAGCTCGGTTATCAATCTAAGTGTGGATGGGAACTCTACATGTGGAAATGGGATGAGCTCATTCCCATCTATTCAAGGACCCGCAGAGGTGAAGGGGAAAGATGAGTTGGTCCAAATGATGGAGTGGCTCAAACTTGAATTTGAATATGGATAACACGTTCTTAGTCGGGCTGGCGACTTAAAAACTAGCGCTACGTGGGAGGCAACCCACAATTTTATCATTTTATTTCTTGCTTTTAATTTTAGTTTAGTTGTTATTTAGTTTTGCTTCATAGTGAGTTGAGAGGGTTATTTTGTGGTTTCAGGAGAGGTTGGAGAACAACTGGAGCACCTAAACCCAACATTTTCCCTATCCACCACCACCCACGGGCCAACAATGGATCACATCGTTGCTGGCTCGTCAATTTTCAGGGAAGTTTCGTCTTTTCCTTTGCACTACTTCATTGCACTTGAGCATTGAGGACATTGCTCTGTTTTAGTGTGGGGGGAGGTCGTTATTTCTTATGTGATATGATGAGTTTGTGTGCGTTGTGATATCTGTTTTGTTTTGAATGTGTGAGTATTTGTAAATCCCTGCAGTAATTTAGTTTTGCATAGTAGAGGCTTGATTTAAGTTAGTTTATTTTTGGTTGAGTCGGCTAGATTTGAGTTGAACCTTTGGAATTCATTGTTGATTGTGACTTAACTGAGATGAGGCCATTTTTATACTTGTTGTGGGGCAAGTTTATGAGATATGATTGAGGTGATTTGTTCGGCTGAAATTTGAAGGAGTGTTATCATTGCAGTTGCTTAAATACTTGTCTCTAATTCATAAGTGTTCCATCTAGTACGAATTGATATGGTTATAGTTCATTCTTGATATTTTTTACTTGTTGGGATTTGTGGAGTTGTAAAAAAAAAGGAAAAAGAAGAAAAAGCAATGAAAAGAAAAAAAAACAAAAAGAGAAAAAAAAATCAAAGAAAAAAAGTTTGAAAGTTTAGGTATATAACAGGGATGTACCTTATTTAGTTTTTCGTTATTGTTGAATAAATGTAAAGATACTTGTTGATAAAAGCAGTTGCATTAGGTAACTCACTTCTTATGGGGGGCTGGGTCTGATCCGATTGATTACCTCATAGATGAGTAACATGCTTCGGGTTAATTGTGATTTTTATTGATGTTGGGAAATGGTTGACCATGGTTCTAAAGAGGATATGATGTCTATGTTGAGTTCACCGGAAATGAAGTCTCTTAAGTTCAAACTCTACTACGTTGAACTAAATTTTTGCTTGAGAACAAGCAAATGCATAGTGTGGGGGGATTTGTTTAGTCATGTTTGTGTCGTTGCTTATTATTAATTTAGTCATATTTGATTGCAAAAGTTGTGTAGAGTAGTGGTGATTTTGTGTTAATTTGAGCTTAATGGTTAATTGTGATGCTTTAGGTGTTAAATGAAGAATGTCGATGTTAAAGCATTTGAAGATTGTGAAGTAAGCTCACAACGATGCAAAAGAGAGTGTTTAAGCCTTGCTAACCATGGCCCACAATGAATCGGGGGTGATTAGAAGAAGATTGGGAAGAAAAGGCAGTGAGCCGCGGCGCACTAGTCAACCGGGCTGACCCTGACTGTTTTCTGACGGAATTTCTCATAAAAAAGACGATTTTTAGAGATTCAAAGAGATCTCACTTAGAACTGCCATCATTTTTCTCTTTTGAAGTAAGAACAATAAGAAACCTTTAGATTATCATTTAATTACACTTTCTTTACGCATTTGGGATGGATTACACTTTTATTTAGCAAGAATTTCTTTATTTTTCATCTTTGCTTTCATTGTATGGATTACTTTTGCTTTTTCTTTTATTTCTATAGCATGATGAACTAATTTACATAATCTAGGGTTGGAAATTCAATTGGGTTTAATTGATTTACTTGTGATGTATTGATGCACTTTATCTGATTCAATTATTTGATAGTCGATTTAGCAATTGATCACTACTTGATTGTGTTTGCAACGTGTGAGATTGAGAGAAGAACTCGTTGCTTGACTGTGGTTGAATTGGAATTAGACT
Source organism: Salvia miltiorrhiza (assembly GCF_028751815.1). NCBI lineage: Eukaryota > Viridiplantae > Streptophyta > Magnoliopsida > Lamiales > Lamiaceae > Salvia > Salvia miltiorrhiza. The sequence goes on from NW_026651540.1 coordinate 111,979, forward strand.
TAATCGGAAACGTATAGTCTAATAATTGATGAATTCATGTGATTTAATTAGCGTAGACTCATGCTTGAATGTGAAAACTATGGTTTGAGCACCTACGTTAGGAGAATTTTATGAGTTTATGAATTGTGCATGATCTTCATTTGTTTATTGATTTCCCAAGAAGATGATCCGTCACCCTAGAATCTTTAACTCTTGAATTTCCGTTTGTTTTATTACCTTGAATTATTCTCGTTGTTTTAGATATACAACTTTGAACTACTTGAATAGAATGTTTAGGATTTATTTGCTTTTCGTGTGTAACACATAAATCACTAGCCCTGTTAAGCCTTCTTCGTGGATACGACTTGGGCAACTTATCACTCTACGATTGACCTCGTTCTCTTGCGAGCAATCTAGAGGTACACTTTAGGTTGAACAGATTAGCCTCAAATAAGTAGCTCTATCTATAAAGAAAACCTAAATTTAAGAACCCTAAAGAAAAGAAAGCAATCGACATAGGAGAAATTTAGAATGAGGCATAAAAGTAGAATAAAAGAAACAGCGATGAGTACCTGAGAGAGAAACAGTGAAATTAGGGTTCGGGGAAGGTAGAAGAGCAAATTAATCGAAAGTGACAAAGAATGAGGCTGCTGCTGCTGCTGTGAATGAGGGCGGCGAGTCGACTCCAAACGACCGGCAGCGGCGGCTGGGAGGGGAGGCGAACAAAGAGGTGCCGCGCTGCGCCGCCTACGTGGCCGTGAGAGTCGATGGTGGGAGCGACTGAGAGGGGTGGCGAACGAAGAGGGACCGCGCCGGGACGCTGACGTGGCCGTGAGAGTCGACGTCGACGGTGGGAGAACCGAAGAAGAGAACTTGGGTGTGCGGCGAAATTAGAATTCAAGGGGTGTGCGGCGGAAGTTGGAAGATATTGAAAATTTGAAACCCTAAACTAAAGTGAAGATAAAAAATTAGAAATCAAAAATTAAAAAATTAAAATAAATATTTAATAAAAATAATAATATTACTATCGGGTTACCTGAACCCGACCCGAACCCGACACGAAATTATCAAGTCCTTATCAGGTCGACCCGATAAGGACCCGAACCTTATCGTGCGTGTTACTAACCCATTAATTTCGTGCGATTTCGTGTCGTGTTTTCGTGTCATGTTGAAATTTGCCAGCCCTAACTATTACTCATGTTACACAAAAAGCAGTAAATCCTAAACACTCTAAACTCGGTTTGGGTATGTCATTCCTCGACCAATTAACTAGTACATAATTAAAAGAAAGCGAATAAATTATCTAGACTATTAACTAACAAATAAAAGAAATCAAATTATCCAAGCAATTATGAAATCTATAATTCTAAGTTAGGATTCTAGACTATGTTGCATAGTTGCGAGGGGGCGGGTGCGGGAGCGATACGATTCGGGTGCAGGGATACAGATTTTTAAAAATTATAGGGTGCGATTCGTAAAGGATACGTCTGTGCTATATATATATATATATATATATATATATATATATATATATTGTTATTATATATGACCATTTAAAAAATTAAAATTTGTTAAAGGCCCAAATTTCGTAGCCCATCAAATTCTTTTTTAATAAAACTAAGGGTCCAAGCAATTAATTAGAAGCCCAAGTCCATTATAATAAATCAAAGGGTCCAAGACCAATCCCTCTCTTTTAACCTAATACACACACACACTAAAACACACTCACTCACACGCACACTCTCCCTCTCACGGCTGCTCTCTCTTCTCTCTGTCTCTCTCTCTCTCTCTCTCTCTCTCTCTCTCTCTTTCCCTCTGTCGCACACCCACACACACGAGGACATAGCCAGGCCGCGCCACCTCCCTCGTTCTTCTTCCCCAGCGGAATCAAGGTGAGGAACCGCCGCCTCTCCGGCCACACTCGCCTCTCACTCACCCCCCTCTATCTGTCTCACACCGATTGAACAACGGCAGGAGGTCGCCGCCCCTACCGCCGCCGCCCTCTGAAATCCGACGACCGCAACTGCTAACGAAGCCAACCACCGGAAACCACCGGATTCGCGAGGTTGGCGCACCCGATTCGCGAATCCAATTTTTTTTTGGGGGGGTGGCGAATCGCGCCCGCACCCGCCCCCTGCGCGCATCGGATACTGCATTGTGTTGGTTTTAGGCGAATCCGTGCATCATAGATTCTAGAGCTAGGGTTCAAGAAAATAATAATTCAATAAGATAATCCAATGATAAGGGAGTCAATTATCTAAGCAATAAACTTAATCATAAGCTATAACTAATCTAATAAGAACATCCAAAGAGAACAATAAATAAATCTGTAGTAAAACCATAAAGTACAATATTAATCTAGAGCAACCAGAATTCAACATACAAAGAATTCGTCTAATAAATTCCAAGACATTGAAAGAATAAATCTTTATCTACTAAATCTAAATTGTTCTAGACGTAAGAAAAGAATATTCTAGCTAGAAATTACACTAAAAACTGGAAGTGAAAGGTCTATTCTAGAGTGTCAAGGATGAGCTACAAAAGAGCCAAGACTCCCCTTTTATACTCCCAAAAACTGTACCAAAAAATGCTAAAAAATGACCATCCGTACAACGACCGCATCCTCTCAAAAGGGAGAGGCCACAACATAGGGCGCGACCGTAGCCAAAGAAAAGGGCGCGGTCGCGGGGTATGGAGCACAGTCGCGGGTGAAACATCGAGAAAAATCATAAAAAAAGATAGGGTGCAACCTCGGCCAAAGAAAAGGGTGAGACCGTGGGAAAGGCCACCCTCGTGGGTGCAAAATCAGAAAGGACTATCATGTCAGCAACGATTTGGGGTAAAAATTAGTCTAGTGCAAAATCAGAAAGAATACAAAGTTCGGGTATTTTATAGGGAGATTTTAAATTTGAGGCAAAACTAGAAAATAGAAAAAGTTCGAGTATTTACACGTCAATACCCCTACTTTAAAATGGCTAGAAACTTATAGTTTTATGGAGTATGATAGAAAACATATCACTCTTATTAAATGGGCTATATATGAAGTTCAGCTTATGTAGTATCCAATCTCATCCATCTTTCTCTTCTCTTTGATCTTATGGTCCAATGAATCCAATCGCATTTTTAAGCTTATTTTACTATAGTAAGGGTATAATTGAAATTTAATTTAATTTTTATAAGAAAATACCCATATAATTAAACATAAATATACATACGTTGCAATACAAATAAACCCAAAGGCTGTGTGAGATTATCCAGTTGGTGCGAGGTTATATATGATTTAAAAAATATACATACTACTGAATACAAATATACATATATTGCAACACAAATATGCATAGATTGCAGCATAAATAAACACAAAAGCTTTGCGGGGTTTACCCAGTCAATTCTCCAGTCAGTACTAATTTATCCTTTAATTGAAATAATTAATAAAAATATATATTGTCACATGACACAATCTAAAAGAATTCACATATATACAATGTATTATCTAAGGACAGTAGGAGACGAAAAGCCAATGAGAATGGATTAATCAAAACTTGTATAAGATGGTCTCCTGATTCGTAAGACGAAGAGCTAACGGGAATGGATTAATCAAAACTTGTCCGAGATGAACAAGTAGCCAATGGGGAGATCCGACACAATTGTAGCATCGAATCTACAACATTATTAAGCAAAAAATGAGTTGAGGAAAAGGTTGTGGAAATTATTATGCTACCGAGCATTCCCTTTTGTTTACTTGCACACACTGAGATTTACACCAAAATGTGAATTTTATCTGCAACCAAACATTCACCCGATATTTTCAAAGAAGAAGGAACGAAATTGGGAGCATTGAGATACAGCAAACAGATAATTCATAATTCATCTACTCTTCTGAGGTTCTTGATTCCACGAGAGATCCACAGGAGGAAGCTGGTATTCGTCCGGTTTGAGGGCCAAGGCGAAATCCGGCAACGTTGGTGCTGCCTCCATTATTCTACAACGAGAACCACAGTGAACGTTGATGCTTGTTGACGATACAGTTAAAACTAGCTAGTGCGAGAGCGAGACACTGACTTACTTGTCGTGGGAGTAAAGGTCCTCGTTCGTTCGCGCTTTGCTATTAGTATCCTTTGGAATCTTTTCAGACAGATACTTCATGGTTCCCCAGAGAGGAGGATTCCTACAAAGATTCGTTCATACATACATTTCCACAGAAAAGGAAAGAAAAGAAAATGTAATGAATCATTGATTGAGAATATAAAAGGATTACCTAGATAGGGGGACTGATGCATGAAAAGCTTCAGATGCCTTGTTGCTCTCTTTGAGGTACTCATCTGCTGCTTGCAGAGCAGCTACAGCCATTCCGTGAGACTTCTCCGTGTTCCCCTCGTCCAGAATTAGGCCGTGATAATAGTATGCTGCAGACTGCAATCGAACCGAACAACCCCATCAACCACTATACACCATCTAAACCAATTCCATTCCATCAACGTACCTTCGCTTCTACGTATTTCCACTTCACAAATAGCCTATGCTTTTCTCCCCAGCCATTCCCTAACGGAAGGTTCATTATGTTATCTTGGGCCTGCATGTCATCACAGAAATAACTCAACTTTTCCACTCACGTTCAAACCAAATTAACCATTAACTAAGAGATATTAACAATACAATATAATACAATACCTGCTGCCAATATTTTACCATCTCACAGGCAAGCCTTCTTTTAACAGCCAATGTTGCTTTAGTGCTGTCAATAGCAAGTCCCAGCTGAATATCAACGCCCTATTCAACACGCGCACATATAAGCCCCACAAAAACATTAAAAACTTCATCAATTCTAGTTGTTGACAGACGGGGCAAAAAAGCAGCAATTTCTGGGAGAAGCTAGAATTAGACGATCACCAAGGCCTTATAAATCATGAAATATTATCATCCTTAACTACAGTAGGTGTGGGATGGTATTCCACCAATAGCATGCACCCTCATTTTTAACTCCAAAGCCTCGTACCACCCAAAAGTCCATGCTCAGTTATTATCAATCTAGTAAAATCACAACACATAGATTTATTTGTTTTAAACCTGCGAAATTTTGAGGTTTATCTTCGGGAATCATATGCTATTTAATATTTATTAAGAGTAACCATGCAAGAAACACAGATACAGAAATCAGAACTCGATATGCTAGATCTATCTAAGCATTTGCCACAAGGCAGCCAAGAGAATCAAACCAATACCTGCCCAAGTGCTTGGAGGCAAAGTGCCCGTAGGACTCCTTCAGCAAGGTCCACTGGAAGATTTCTCCTTGAGTATATAATGGCAAACAAGGATTGAATCGGTAGTTCTTGAATACCATTCTAAATAATAATGAAAAGCACACACAAAGATACCTCAGTTCGTCAGGCAATTGTGGGAGAACATGCCGAACAGCACAGTCAAGGTACCCGGCTGCTTTCAAGAAAACATCAACAGAAGATCGACGACTCTCTGTTGGAAAAGGGACACATTAGAGAAGAATGAAAAAGCTTACTCAAAGCATACAATTACTAGAAAGTTCAAAAAGATCATACTAGAAACTCAGAAACTCTTCATCTTCTATTTCGTTAGCATATTCATCATTCTAAGGTGTTATTTTTATCCATGGAAAAATATAAGAAGAAATTCAATTTTGCATGAACATCATTCTATGGGGTTATTTTATCATCTTCATTGAAATGTCAATCAAAATGGTCTCCACATCACTTCACCTACAATCCAATCATGCAACAGAAACCATTTCTTGATATGTTTATAAGCCAAAAGCTTCCATGGAGGATCACACAGAAAAATAAAAAACATAAGCCTTCCCATAACACCTACCTTCTGATAGCTTGGGCTGATAACCATCAACGGACGTTCTTGGAAGGAGCAATAGATTAGCTTGGGATAACGATAGTGTTGCCATCAAGTGCAAAACAGATAGTACTTCATACCAAGCACTATACATTTCCGTTTCCTGGAGAGACAGATAAGGATAATGAGACGAACAGTTCGAGGGAACAAATAGAGAATGCTGTTCTTGAGGTGTTAGTTTGACCTCTGCTTCATCTTCTTGATTGATCCAAACGAACTGTACTTTATGTTGCAGAGGACTCCCTGCACAATGAGAACGAGTCACACTCGCCATAAGATTGGCAAAATAAGTTTGATTAATTGATTGGCACAACAAAGGCTTACCATCTTTAACCAATCCCAGAAGCACTGGCAGATAATCTTCTAGAGCCTGAAGGAGATCACCCAGCGTTGAACCTCCTGAAAGAATCAATCAGCTTATGCAACAATATCAATATGATGGGGCAACAAAACACAATACTAACCATGTTGGGTAGCAGTTTTCCTTCTGGTTCTTGTAATCGTTGGAGCTTCTTGCCCGGCCATAACAACTATTCTCGTTCTAAGAGCAGAAAGGCGTTCCACCAAGCTTTTAGATAGGTGATCGCCCAGCGACTCTGAGAAATTGGCTGGCTTAGGGATTCGTAAACCTGGAACAAATACAGTGACATCCCCAATGTTTGCTGGCCTCCTCCGATTCCCTCCAGTGTCTTTTAGAGTCGATACAAAACATCCCATTTCCTAAGATTTTATTTATCTGCCAGTAACAACCAATCCAATCCTATTGGAACACAGGATATTGAGCAGAAGAAACATTAGAATAATTTCAAGACAACAGTTTCAAGAATTTGCACATTCACGTCCGGGTACAAATTCTATATCACGAGTCGTGACACCAAGGAGGTTTGACGGCACAATAAAAACATCACAAGCATATATGAAGAATTTGGCTTCTCAATAAGTCAAGACAACCAAAACTAAGAAAGCAGTTGACAGCAACTGTATATAACTAAGACATGGAAATGTGCTTACCAGTATCCCAATAATTTAGAAGATATGTATCTTGGTCGATCTCTCTAGTAATTTCTGCATTGACAAAGTTGGAAAGCAGAAATTAAACAAACAAATTGAGCTACTCAAGGCACTTGTTAAAAAAGGAAAATGATATCATCAATGTCACAAGAATCCCATGACAAATTGCCAACTCTCTCTAACTTTTTCAATGTAACCAACCTTAAAAGTTTTAATCATTGATTTAGGTCGTTATTTAGATTTAAGCAAAAACGTTTCCTACTTTCCGCTATTTTACTCACGAGAGAAGCATTCAGATAGCATTTTGAGTAAAGCATAACCATAAACTATAGTTCAGGAAGCAAGCAATCAATACAAGCAAACTTCTTTATTCTTAGAATTTGCCACAATTGAACCCAAAATCACAAAGGTAATAAAAATGAGGAGCAAGAATCCCACTTCAATTATAGCTGTTTCTAACCCAAAGAATCAATCAGCTGAATCAAAACATATTCATACCTGAAGTAAAACAGAGCCCAGAAATTCCATCAAGTAAGAAACTAACTATACAAGAGAGAGGAGAGAGGGAAGAAAACAATATGAGATCTTTTTTTACTTTTTCGCATTGATTCTGTTGTGGGATTTGGTGGAAAGAGTTGAGACCATCAAGAAAACTCGAATCGAATCACACCCAATTGAAACTAGACTCAGATTGAATTGAATTGAATTGAATTTCTATGCCGCATATATCAACATCAATTCCTATGGTCTGTGGAATTCCAAATACTCGGTGAGAAAGAGGTAGAAAGAGAAAGCCACTAGAGTAGATATATAAAAAAGAAAAAAGAAAAACACACACACACAGTGAGAGAGAGAGAGAGAGACTTGCAAGTTTTAATGTGCAGCGTAGAGTGGAATTGTTGATAACTAGTCGCAGCAAGCTAAGAGAGAGAGAGAGAGAGAGAGAGAGAGAGAGAGAGAGGAATTTTATAAATTATTTGGAATACAAACAATACATAGATTTACTGGATATTTTTAGTTAGAGTAAACTGTAAACACAAATGACAAGGGGGAAAACTTGCAATTTAATGGCGCCGAATGAGACCTTTTTGAAGGTCACAGTCCATCTCTTTCCTGTATTTTTCAGACAAAAATCTTTCAAGATTTTCATATCATGATTTATCAGCTCTCAAAGTTTGTTTCTCTCTCTCTAAAAATCTCCTAACCGGCAAAAACTACCTAACATGCATGTTTGTATTATCAACTCATGTAATAAACCATTTTTCCTCGTAAGTTGTAACAGTCTGATTATTGTCCCTTCACCAAATCTATCTCGAACTTCTAATTTTCAGAACTTCTTGTTTATTTTAAACGGAAGATACGATGCACATATTAACATATTGTATATATGATCATTATTTAATAATCCCTTCCGATCCCTTTCCGAAGCAAAATCATTTTTCTAATGGAGAAAGTCGTGATTCAACCAAAAATTCAGTCTTCATGAATTATATTTCAATTCATATCAAATCTCCAATATTTTTTAGAGGCGAGGAAGGGATCTAGGTCTAAAGCTAGACCATTTCATATCACCACATCAAGTGTTGAATTGCTCAACCACAACTTGCTAGAAATCACCTTTTCTAGTCCAAATTGAGGGAATTTAAACCTCTATATACACAAGTTGAACGTGGTCCAAATTCTATAGTAATCTAGACACTATGAATAGATTCAATCACCTACTTTAGCATTGAAAGTTGGATCAAGAACCTTGTTAAAGAAGTATTCGTCTCAAACTCTAAAGCATTGTTTTTTAGTAATATTAAATACTCTCTTCGTCTAATTCTCAAAAACCAAAGTACTTTCTCCGTCCTATTTATATATATTAATTGGAATTTACATAAAAATTAAAGAAATCATTGAAAATAAAAAAAATATGTAAATAAACTTTCCAATATGTTCATATTTATTATTTAATGATGAATTAAAGTCGGAATCAAAAAATTAAATAGGAATATATTAGTAAATGAGTTAAAAACATTACTTCCTCTTCTGTCCTATTATTGTTGTTCCACTTATCATTTTGGATTGTCTAATTTCCATAAAAGGTAATTAACATTCGAAAGGTGTTGATCCTACCAATTTTAATCAGTTTACACACTCTTCTTAATTCTCATGTCCAAAAATTTTGGGATAATAACAATAAGATATTGGGAGTACTTTTTATGGAAACAAAACCTATATATTTGGGACATTCGAAAATGAAAAATAAACCTATATTATTATTGAGACGGAACGATGATGTATTTTTAACTCTATGCATGCATGATCACTAGCTAGTACAAAAAACATCAACAGATTGTGGTTATGTGATAGTTTTAGCTCAATAAATCATTAATACATTATTATTATTATTTTGGATCAATTAATACATTATTTAAGCCCAATAAATTTGATTTGCGTCAATTTTAGGTCGAGAGTGATTTTTGTGTTAGAAGGGTAAGTTAGTATCGAGACGATAGTTGATACGTGACAGTCAACGTTGACGAACTGATGCTACTTTGTTTGAGGTTAATACATTGGTACAACACGATAGTAAGATTTTGTGATAGCTTCCAATTAATTATTAGTACTGTAATTGTTTTTTTAAAAAATTAATTAGATTAATTCGATGTTTCGTCCACATGACAACACCATGTCGTCTTTGGTTGCTAAATATGTTTTCCGATGCCAAAAATCACTTCATGGCTAAAATTGACATAAATCCAATTTATTAGACCTACATAATGCATTAATGATTTATTGGGTTAAAACTATAACAATCAGATCTCAAGCTAATTATAAATCAATATAAATCCCTTTAAGGTCTATGAAGATATCATCATTGGACAAAATAATAATAATTTGTTACTAATTAAGCATAGGATATATCAAAAGTTTATTTTAAATTATGACGTCGTTTGGACAAACATACCCATAAAATTAACCACATTAATACTCCACACAAAACATGGTTTGGCAGTTAATTACAACGTAGTCTACTCGAAATAGTTTGTTTATTTATGACTTTATGCAAACCCCGTTAGATGCTGTCTTGACTTGTTTAGTATTCACAGCATTCTTAGTAAGCATAGAAAAATGTTAATTATTAATATTGTAATCACAATCACGCTAGCGGCTGCCACTAAACATTGTTTAAGTAAAGAACATTTGCAACTATCGTACTTTGGGATTATAGTGTTAAATAATAGTATAATTAAATTTGATTAATGTCTCCCTAGTTCTAATTAAATAATATTCCGCAATTAGGTGAATTGTGACAAACCACCTGCTTTATTAGTTTATTTTGCCCATACAGCATAGGCAAGAATACAGTGTAAAATTATAATTTAGGCACGAATCACTATTACCAAAACGACGTTTGAACTACCACTAAATTTTATTTTATCTATACGACTTAATTTGTTCTACATATATATATATATATAGGGGTGCGCTCCAATGAGACTCTTACTTTTCGTGAGACACCGATACCCGTATTTTCAATGAATAAGACATATATACTGATGAACAAGCATATACCGATGAATAACGAAATTTAAAAAATTGATAATGAATAATATATATATATATATATATATATATATACTGATGAACAAGGCAGTATATAATGCATAACGAAATTTAAAATATTTCTCTCCCTCCGGGATTCGAACCCTGAGAAGAAAATTCGTCATCTAGGTACAATATCAGCCATATAATTGATAAAATAAACCCACGAGATCTTGTCTAAGATCTCGCTAAAAACAGGGGGTCTCATTGGAGCGCTCCCCTATATATATATATATATATATATATATATATATATATATATATATATGGGAATGCGCTAAAATAAAATTTCATTAAATATGAATCATTTTCAATTATTAGACCATCAAGATTTATAGTTAATTAATCTCAACCGATAGATTATAAGTAGATCAATGATGTAAATTTGTTCATATTTTATACTCTAAGAGTGGTTTACAAACTAACCACTCCATATATATATATATATACATATATATATATATATATATATATATATAGGGTGCGGTTATAGTGAGAACCACACTTATCGTGAGAACATAAGAACCATTAAAATCAATGCATCTACTATATAAATTAATGCATTCGCTATTAAATTTAATGCATCCGAAAATAATAAATTTTTTGCTCCCTTCAGGATTCGAACCCAGGATCTGCATTCATCCACCAAGATGATGCATCCACCGTAGATCTTGATGATCGAATGGCTTAAAATGGTTCTATGTTCTAATTTTATTTAGTGGTTCTTATTTGAACCTCTCCCTATATATAGGGTGATATATATATATATATATATATATATATATATATGGGAGGGCTAAGCAAAAAATAGCTCATAAAGTATAAAATGGGAATAGATCTACACCATTGATCTACCCATAGTCTAACAATTGAGATTTAATCTTAGATAATTCATATTTAAATATATGAATTATATGTAGAACATGTATAAATTCGCTGTGTAAATGTAATTGAGAAAATTAAATTTTTTGCTACCTATGAAATTGACTCAGGACCATGAATTCATCAAACAAAGTGATGAATCAACCATATATCTTGATGATCTAAGGGCTGAAAATGATTCATAGTTTATATTTTAAAATGTGTTTTTATTTTAGCCCCTTTCTATATATATATATATGAGAACTGAGAACAGTGCACTGGCATGTAAAGTTATTGCATTCGCTGTATAATTACTTGCATTCGGGAAAAATGAAAAAAAAAATAAAAAAAATCGCTCCCTCCAGGATTCGAACCCAGATGGTGCATCCATCAATCAAAATGATGCATCCACCGTTGATATTCATGATCTGTTGAGGATGGTTCTTCGTTCTCATTTTAAATCTCGGCTCTCATTTGAACCTCTCTCTCTCCCTCTCTCTCTCTCTCTCTCTATATATATATATATATATATATATATATATATATATATATAGGAAGATGTTCTAATAAAAACCTCTGTTAAAATGAGAACTAGGAACCTAATCTTGACCTTTTAAATATTAGATCTAATGGTTAGGATTTAGTCAACAAAAGAAACTGTGCATCTATTATATTTTACTGTGCACTTAAAAAATATGCAATTTATGTAATTGAAGCCAACAATGCAAAATACTCGAGCAAATCAAAATTGTGCATCTATGCAATTGAAAATGTGCATCTATGCAATCGAAATTGTGCATCTGTAGTTTAATCTCAGTCTTCTATTTTATTTAAATCAATGACTTTAAATTGGTTCCTAGTTTTCATCTTAAGAGAGGTTTCTATGTTAACCCTACCCTATATATATATATATATATATATATATATATATGGAGAGGTTCAAGTAAGAACCACCAAATAAAATAAGAACAAAGAACTATTTTCAACCTTTTGATTATTAAGATATACGGTGGATGCATCATCTTGCTGGATCTTGTCGTAGTAGTGTAGATCCCGATATTTATATATAATATTCATAATATGAAACACAAATATACATTTTTGAATTCATATATGCATATTTGGAGTTATGCACACATAAATTCAAATATACATATACAATAATACAATTCATAAATGCATATTTATGTTTAAACATTATGCATATTTATTTTTAATATTATGCATAGAGAATATTTATGATACTACGATAAGCTAAGAGGTTTATATGATCTACTTCCTATATATATTCTTTAAGTTAGTTCTCTAATTTTGAAGCAATGATATGACGTCCCCTAATCATCAACCATTTTTTTAAAAATAATATTATCCTCGAAGGTTTACAAAGTTCCTTTTCTAGCTTATATTTAAAATATTCATGTAAAATATGAAATATGACCATAATATTGAAATTGTAAAAATAAATGATGATAAAATTAGGAGGATGGCCCTTCCAGAAACTTTGAGTCAATTTTCGGTCGTCATTGTTGACTCATTACTCCATAAATTTGACCCATAGATTAATTAAAGTATTCCATATAGTTCAAATTGTTAATGGAACAAAGTATTCTTTTGCATCTAATGCGTCTTCTTCAAACGTTATTGAATTATTTTATCTAGTTTTAAAATACTAATATTTAAGCTTGCTCGGTCCCATCATCCTTAAATTTTAACAAATTAACAAAAAATAATTCATATTTTTAATTGTAATATATGATGATTGATTGTTAAGAACTCGCTGTTAGAACCGGGTACACGATCGAGATATTACAAAATGAATATTTTGAGATATTACAACTCAAAATAATTGAAAATATTACAAAGAAAATAATTTGAGAAATTACAACTCAAATAAATGTATACAACTGAAATATACTGTATAAATAAATTATACGTATAAACTAAGTCGAGTCGAGATGAATCTCTTCCCGCAAGAAGATTATCGCCCCGGTAGTGCTCTTCGGTTTGGCGTATCTTCCCCAAAGGTAAAACGACTTCGTCTCGGCGGATGTAGCACCACAATCCGGCGAGCTCCGGCGAACTGAATAAGGATCGAAAACTGAGCTAGAGGTGGAATGCAGAATGCAGACTATTTTGTGAGTTGTGAGTTGTGAGTTTTCAGAGTGAATTCTAAAGCTCACCACACACCCATATTTATAGGTGTTAAACCGAGTGTGAACGGATCGGCAGTCAACTCCGGCGGCTGCGGTAGGTGGCCGCAATCGTTGAACGCAGAAGTTGAAACAGTCAATTCCGGCGGCTGCGGTAGGTGGCCGCAATCGTTGAACGCAGAAGTTGAAACTGATTTTCCCTCTTCAACATCCAAACTTTGACATACAATATCTCACTCACCGGAAATCGGTTTTGAGACTTCAAGTATATCACGTTGATCTACTCGAGATGTAGATTAACATCCAATTATTATTTTAATTAAATAATTAATATTTAATTAAATAATAATTTTCAGATTTGGCATAAAACCATATTTCCAACAATCCCCCACATGAGTGAGAAATCAGTATGCGTATGTATGCAGACATTTAGCTCAGTTCTCTTAAGTAACAACATTGCATTTGGAAAGGTAGCTTGTGGCTTTGAACCTGCCATAGTCAATATTATCGAGTATACCGGCGGCCTAGTGGATTGTGTTCCTTGAACTAGTCCTCCTCGGTGTATACTTAGTCAACAATATTGACACAATATTGATTCAATCCTTATTCGTTCTCACGTTTGTGTCCATTACAGGCCTTGGAACACCTCTTTGGATTCATAAGTGTTTCAATCGAAGCGGCCCCACTTCACACTTACATAGGTGACTCTTAACTCAAGTATCCTGCTATACTTGTCCTCTTCGAGGAGTTCTAGAGTCATTAAAAGTCAAAGACTTAACCTCACCACGTGCAGGTTTCCGAACACTCACTGTTCTACAAGGAATAGGCAATTCGAGTGTTCAACACACGGATTTTCATAGCTTAGTTGTCCCATTGAACCAAGTTCTTGGGATCCTCCAGTCATCATGGTTGGGTTGCCACTATGATTATCCTTAATTTGTGGACTTCAAACCCATTCCCCCTAACAGTTTATACATTTGATCTCGATGGATACTTTTTGTCAAAGGATCCGCTATGTTATCAATTGATCTTATATAATCAATTGTGATAACTCCACTGGTGATCAAATGTCTCACGGTATTATGACGTCGACGAATATGTCTCGACTTACCGTTATACAAATGGTTTTGTGCTCGTCCGATAGCAGCTTGACTATCACAATGAATTATCACGGACGACACAGGTTTTGACCAACATGGAATATCCTCGAGGAAATTTCTAAGCCACTCGGCTTCTTCACCAGCTTTATCCAAAGCTATGAATTCTGATTCCATGGTCGATCTTGCAATACATGTTTGCTTCTTGGATTTCCAAGACACAGCACCACCCCCCACAGTGAATACATAACCGCTCGTTGAAAACGAGTCTTTGGCATCAGATATCCAATTTGCATCACAGTACCCTTCAAGTACAGAGGGTTCCCTAGTATAATGAATCGCATAGTTTTGAGTATATTTCAAATATCTCAAAACCCTTTCAAGAGCTTTCCAATGTTCATTACTAGGGTTAGCTGTAAAGCTGCCTAACTTGTTGACCGAGCATGCTATATCGGGACGAGTGCAATTTGTTAGATACAACAAGCTCCCAATAATCTTCGCATATTCTATCGCGTCAACAGGTTCTCCCTTGTGTACACTCAAATGCACACTAGGTTCCCATGGTGTCTTAGCTATTGGCTTGTCAAAAGCGTTGAATTTCTTTAACACTTTCTCAACGTAGTGAGATTGTGTTATAGTAATACCATCAGGTCTTCTTAGAATTTTAATTCCAAGGATAACATCAGCTAAGCCCATATCTTTCATGCTAAAATTTTTACTTAGCATGCCTTTGGTTTCTTGAATCACTCGGGAATTACTTCCCATGATGAGCATGTCATCTACATAAAGACAAACAATAACATGTCCGTTATTAGAATTCTTAATGTAGACACATTTATCGCACTCATTGATTCTGAATCCATTTGACAACATTACACTGTCAAATTTTAAATGCCATTGAAGCGGTGCTTGCTTCAACCCATATAAAGACCTTTGAAGTTTGCATACTTTGTGCTCTTGCCCAGGTACTACAAACCCTTCAGGTTGCTTCATATATATTTCATCTTCCAACTCGCCATACAAGAACGCAGTTTTCACATCCATTTGGTGAATCTCGAGATTGTGCAAGGCAGCAATAGCGAGAAGCATCCGAATAGATGTTAGTCTGGTCACAGGTGAATAGGTATCGAAGAAATCGTACCCTTCTTTCTGCCTGAAACCTTGAACGACAAGTCGGGCTTTGTACTTATCTATAGTACCATCAGATTTGTACTTCTTCTTTAGGATCCATTTGCATCCTAAAGCTTTACTTCCAGGTGGTAGATCCACTAACACCCAAGTATGATTCTGCATAATGGAATCAATCTCAATATCGATGGCTTCTTTCCAGAGAGCAGCATCTGAGCCAGACATAGCTTCTTTAATCGTCACCGGTTCGCCATCTAGCATCAAGACAACATAATCCGGTCCATAGACATTAGCTTTTCTAACTCGTTCCCCACGTCTCGGTTCTACATCCATAGGTTTAGACCTTGGTCTTTTCCTATTAGGTGGTACATGATTAGAACCCGTGGCATCATCTACTTGAGTAGAATTACTAGCTACTTCCATAGGTTTAGAACCTGTAGCATCACCATCAACTCCATCATTAGAGTTCGATGTACCTTTATCCTTGTTAGGATAGATATTTTCAAAGAATATAGCATTCCTTGATTCTATCGTTGTCCCAACATGTATATCAGGTATCTCCGATCTGTGCACTATAAAACGATAGGCACTGCTATTAAGTGCATGACCAATGAAGATACAATCCACCGTTTTAGGTCCTATTGTAACTTGCTTTGGTAAAGGCACTTCTACCTTGGCTAAACACCCCCACACTTTGAGGTATTTATACGAAGGTTTCCTTCCTTTCCATAGCTCATAGGGAGTTACATCTTTCCCTTTGAGTGGAATCTTGTTCAAGATATAGTTGGCCGTTAAGACAGCTTCCCCCCACATGTTCTGGGGTAATCCTGAACTAATCAACAAGGCATTCATCATCTCCTTAAGAGTTCGATTCTTGCGTTCAGCAACGCCGTTAGATTGTGGTGAATAAGGAGCCGTCGTTTGATGGATTATACCACTTTCGTTGCATAATTCAGCAAACGGAGCTACATATTCTCCACCTCTATCACTTCGAACCATCTTAATTCGACATCCAAGTTGATTCTCGATTTCATTTTTGAAGTTTCTAAAAGTTTCAATAGCCTCATCTTTACTTTTCAATAAGTAAAGGTAACAATACTTTGTGCAATCGTCTATAAAGGTGATAAAGTACTTCTTGCCACCTCTAGTTTGCACGAACTTTAAATCACAAACATCGGTGTGAATAAGTTCCAAAGGTTGAGTGCTCCTTTTTACCGATTTAAACGGTAACTTAGCCATTTTGGCTTCAACACAAACTTCACATTTTTCTTGTGAGTTGTATTCATCAACTTTTAGTAAATTCATTTTTACTAATCTCTTTATAGCATTTAGATTAACATGTCCAAGTCTACAATGCCATAAATCAGAACACTCAATCAAGTAAGCAGAAGAGGTTGATGCATCTTTATTGATTTTAGCCTTGGCAGGCTTACAAGCTCTTACTCCAAGTTTGAAAAGTCCTTCGGAGGCATAGCCTTTCCCTAGGAACTTTCCCCACTTGCGTATTACAACATAGTCAGATTTGAAAAACAATTCAAAATCCTTATTCGTAAGCCTAAAGCCCGAAATTAAATTCTTTCGGACAGTTGGAACGTGTAATACGTCTTTTAATGTGATCTCCACGCCCGACGTGAGTTGAAGAATCACATCTCCCATGCCAAGGACTTGGGATGTCCGCTCGCTAGCCTCCATTATCGTTTTGTTTTCCACTTCCTTGTAGTTGTGGAACAACTCACGATTTATGCATATATGGACGGTAGCGCCGGTATCCACGAACCAAGCGTTCGGGTTGTCCACATGATTCACCTCGGAGATCATGGCAGCAAAGTCATCGTGGTTCCAATCGTCGAAGTCCTTCTCGACGTTGTTCACGTTGCCATTTGCTTTCTTCCGCTTTGGATTGCGGCAATCCTTAGCCATGTGACCTTTTTTGTCACAATTATAACATACACCATCAAACTTTGATGGTTGACTACCGCTTTGCTTCCCTTTACCCTTATTATTAGGGTTAGGGCGACCACGTTTTTTGGAGGGACCGCCTTTCTCGGTGAGATTGGCCTTTGCCTCCATCGGAGCTTTTCCCTTTTGATCACGACTTCTCACGTGATCCTCCATTTGAAGCTTGGATAACAATATCGGCACGGACATCTCCGAGCGCTCATGCTTCAAAAGGTTTTGAAATTTCCTCCAACTAGGAGGTAATTTCTCTATGATGATTGCAACGAGCAATGCATCCGCCAAGGGCATCCCTTCGGCTTGAACCTCATGTGAAAGATTTTGGAACTCTTCCACTTGGTCCATCAATGGTCGGGAGTCAACCATTTTATATTCCAACCATTTGGCGACAATATACTTGGTAGTATTTGCCTTGTCCACTTGATATTTCAAATCAAGGGCCTCCCACAATTGTTTCGCGGTTTCATGAACCTTGAAAACACGGTAGAGCCGTTCGTCCAGAGACATGAGAACGGTGTTACGGCACAAGTAGTCGCCGCGGCACCAGTTCAAATATCCGGCACGAATTTCTTGGCTCGTCTCCCCTTCACTCGGGGTTGGAGGTTTATCCTCCATCAAGAATCCGGCAAACCCCACGGTTGTGAGGTAGAATAGCATCTTCTCTTGCCAATATTTGAAGTTCTTGCCTGAGAACGTTGATGGTTTCTCGGCAAGACCAATAGTTCTAGATGTTGACGATGAAGCCCCCGTTGATGCAAACGAGGAAAATATTGACGACGTGGTTGAACCGATGGTTGCAGAGGTAGTGGAGTCGTCCATATTGATGTCGGTGTGAGCCATTTCTCGAACGTGTATCAGAGGCAGAGAAATAATCTTCTTGCGATTGTTAGAACCGGGTACACGATCGAGATATTACAAAATGAATATTTTGAGATATTACAACTCAAAATAATTGAAAATATTACAAAGAAAATAATTTGAGAAATTACAACTCAAATAAATGTATACAACTGAAATATACTGTATAAATAAATTATACGTATAAACTAAGTCGAGTCGAGATGAATCTCTTCCCGCAAGAAGATTATCGCCCCGGTAGTGCTCTTCGGTTTGGCGTATCTTCCCCAAAGGTAAAACGACTTCGTCTCGGCGGATGTAGCACCACAATCCGGCGAGCTCCGGCGAACTGAATAAGGATCGAAAACTGAGCTAGAGGTGGAATGCAGAATGCAGACTATTTTGTGAGTTGTGAGTTGTGAGTTTTCAGAGTGAATTCTAAAGCTCACCACACACCCATATTTATAGGTGTTAAACCGAGTGTGAACGGATCGGCAGTCAACTCCGGCGGCTGCGGTAGGTGGCCGCAATCGTTGAACGCAGAAGTTGAAACAGTCAATTCCGGCGGCTGCGGTAGGTGGCCGCAATCGTTGAACGCAGAAGTTGAAACTGATTTTCCCTCTTCAACATCCAAACTTTGACATACAATATCTCACTCACCGGAAATCGGTTTTGAGACTTCAAGTATATCACGTTGATCTACTCGAGATGTAGATTAACATCCAATTATTATTTTAATTAAATAATTAATATTTAATTAAATAATAATTTTCAGATTTGGCATAAAACCATATTTCCAACACTCGCCTCAAATATTGTAGTATATATTAATTAAATTTAGTGGTAATGCACAAACTAATTACAATATATGTTCTGATTTGTTGTATTACATGTTCCATAGAGTGATTTAATCGATGGAAGTTGGAACGACGATTTATTGCTTATATCTATTGAGCTATATATGGTAGAAAAATATGAATGGTGATTGGTGACAGAGGAAGAATCGAAAAACAATGGAAGTATATATAATATTAGCTTGAATTACATCTATTTAAAAAAAGGAACTTGCATACACATTAGTTATATAAATTTTTTGTCATGACATTAACTGAAAATTCTATTTAGATTCTTTTACAACTCAACTTTGTTTTCGTACTATAGTCACATTAAATATATTAGATATTTTATTTGTAGTGTAGAATATAAATAAGAAGGGAAAACAATCGTATTCAAATAATAAATCACAAAACCACCTTGTAATGATGGGAATGAAATTAGAATCCAAAGTAATTGACCTAATTATTGCCGTTAATATGAAGGAGCGTGGATTGGGTTGACACGTGGGGATATGGATTGCCCCTGTCAATGGAGAGTTGACTTGTAGTATTTTTGGGCAAATACGTGGCGGACGGTGAATGGTACTCGGTGGCACCTTCCAAAAAATAAGGCGGCAAGGGATGGCCATTTTCAGACAAGGGCAACGTCACGTGCTGTCCAAGCAGCCACGTGGTCACACGTTATAAATTATGAGAATAATCCTTGCGCCCAATGAGGGGCTGGATTTAGATATGATGACGTCAGCTGAGGGGACACGTGGACAGTGGAGGGAGCCCGGACGGCTAGCGCCGACCGTGGTCTGGTCAGGTTAGGTGATCTCCATTTGCCAAAAGGGGGAATGCACCGTTACTTTTTTATACTGCTAAATTATTTTCTTCAAATGCATCTTGCGTCATACTCCATTTTTTTTTTGATCAGAAAAGGGATTAAAATTAAACATTGGTACAAGGGGTACCAACCCAGAATTACACAAAAACACATGACACCATTCCAGTCATCCATGAGGAAAAACTGATCTCAGTGTCAAAAAAGTTAAAAATCTTGTTCCAACTCCAAAACCTAACCTTAATATCGCGGATCACATTCTGGATATCCCACGGTTTCCCTTCAAAACGACTTTCATTCCTGTTCTTCCACAGTATCCAGACAACACACATCCACAGTGATGTAAGGAATTTTCGACTCTTTTTCTTCCCCAAATTGGCAAAAGCTGTAAAGTGCTCTTCGACATTGCGGGGCCATGGGCCACTGATCCCCAGCCAGTTCGAAATTCCATTTCAAAGCGCATTTGTCTTCGGGCATTCCAAGAGCAAGTGGTTCATCGTCTCTGTTTCGTGACAGCATGCATTGCATTTGATCTCTTCTTCTCCAAGATGAATATTCCTTCTTCTAAGATTCTCGCACGTTGGGAGTCTTTTTCTCAAAATTCTCCATGTTGTAATTCTTGCCTTTTGTGGAGCCGGTGTATCCCACACTTGTTTAAAAAGCTCCTTGTCCAAGCCCGCTTGTGTATCCAGAATTCTTGAGCTTTTGATCAAGTCGTAGGCTGACTTAGTAGAGAATAATCCATCTTTTGTTGCCTTCCATCTCCAAGAATCATCTGTACCTGCATTCAGAGATATAGGGGAAATGGCAGCCAGAAGATCATTAGTAAAAACTATCTCTCTATCGAAGAGATCACGCCTCCATTTAAAATTCCACTCCCACTCTGAAATTATTATGTCAATTTGTATGAACACCACTCTAATCCTTTCATAAAATTTATACATCTCGCTACGAATGCACATTTTAATTTACCATTTTTGTTTATTTATAAATGCACTTAATACTTCCGTCGTTCATGAAATTAAAGAACTTCCTATGAGAGAGTGACACGAGTTTTAAGAAAAAAGTTGTTGAGTATATTGAGAACGTTGAAAGATTTTGTAATTATAGTCTAAAAATGAGTAGTCAATTTTTTTGTGGACGTCCAAGAAAGGAAGTTCTTTCATGGACGGAGGTAGTACATTTTTCTTAAAAATGATATTCTTATTCAAATTCTCACATATTTACAAAGATTGTTACTAATTAATACACATAATTTGTGAGGTTCATTCCAAGTCCCTTGATAATTTATAACATTTTAGTTAGTTTTGTTTGATTTATATCTTGCTAATATATAGAGTGGAATTGAAATTTTTCTGACATAATTAAGATAAAATATTTAAGCATATATCTTATCAATCCTGAAAGTAAACAACCCCTTAGAGGGCATCTACTTTGCATTATTGGTAAAATACATGATTGAGTATTTTTATCCTTAAATTTAATTAGAATTTCTCTAAGCTCACATTTTTAATGGAAAGTAAATTAAGCAATATTCATTAAATGATAAAAATTATCAATAGCTTTGAGATACTCCAAAGTACCAATACGTCAAAGTAAACTCTAAAGCTTCAATCGATCAAAATAATCATGTAATTAGTTTTACAATTTTTTCTATCTATCTAGGCTCATTTCCAATAGTAAACGACGCCCGTTCGTGTATTGATATGATTTGAATATAAAAATCAAACTGAAGTATATTTAAATGTAAATAAATAGTGGAAATGTTAACATAATTGTAATGACAATATAAAAAAGTTAAAGTAGAAATATAGGTATGTATATGTATACTTTAATCAAATGCCGAGTTAGTTTTCTAACTTCTTTTTAATGAACATGTTAACTCAGCCATCTTTAGACTGATTAAACCTTATGTTGTTGTTTTTTTTTTTTCCGCAGTGATTCAACATATTATTAAAACAAGGGTTAATAGTCGGAAAATACACCAACTATTTTCGGTTTTGCATATTGCTCATAACCTTCAAAAATAGCTCCATAATACATGATCTTTTGATTTAGTTGCAATTTGCACCCAGCGGAAGTTCCGACCACTCTCATGTTTGACCAGCGATGACGTGGACACTATTTTAAACTACATGGCATTACGTGTGGCATTTATTACACGGTGGCAAGCCACGCGTTCAAAACGACGTCGTTTTGATAGGGAGAAAAAATAAAAAAAAAATAAAGAAAAATGTCTTCTTCTTCTTCTTCAATCTCTTGCCCGAAGCAGCCCCGCCGCCGCGACTTCCTCTCCCGACCATCGAGCATCCGAGGCCACCGAAGTAGCCCCCCTTTGACGCCCCGCCACCGTGACTTTCTCTTCCCCCACGATCCGCCGCCCTCCACCAGATTTGGGGATCTAGAGTTTTGGGGGAAAAGAGGACTAAATACTAGAGTTTTAATACGCACCACCTCAGGCCATCGCCTCCGTCTTAGATTTGGACATCGACGTTGCCCCACGCAGCGCCTCCTCATTTCTTCCGGTGATAACATCTGGATTAGGGATCTAGGGGCGGAGACATGGCCGGTGGCAAAGGGAAGATGGAAGTAGGAGCTAGGGCACGATAGTGGTGGCGTGAAGCTACAGACCGCGATCGTCGGAATCGAAGGGGTCTGGATTGGGGATCTAGGGGTGGAGACATGGCTGGTGGCTGTGTCGTCGCCGGATTTCAGAGGGAGGCGGCGGCATGAGGTGGTGTGTTGTGTGTGTGAGTTCTCAGGTGTCAGTGTGTGTGCTTGGTCTATGTGTGATAGACTAGAGAAAGGGAAGTCGGGGGAGGTGAGGCCACTGGCTGCTCGCCGAAG
Organism: Salvia miltiorrhiza; assembly: GCF_028751815.1. Lineage (NCBI taxonomy): Eukaryota > Viridiplantae > Streptophyta > Magnoliopsida > Lamiales > Lamiaceae > Salvia > Salvia miltiorrhiza. The sequence continues at coordinate 134,975 of NW_026651540.1, forward strand.
CAAAGGAGAAAGGGGGCGCGGCGAGCGCCTTCGGCGAGTCTGGCCGAGAGAGAGAGAGCGAGGAGTCGGGGGGCGAGGGATGGGCCATAGAGAGAGAGGTCAACGGCGACGTTTGCAGATTTCATGTTTTTTTTTATTTAAAAAAGCTTGACAAAAACGACGTCGTTTTACTTAATCGCCGGTGCGTCCACGTCTGCAAATTCTGGGAGACACGTCATCTAGAATTTAAGGGATGATCAACGCATGTGCAAATTGCAACTAAATTAAAAGGTGATGTATTATGTGGCTATTTTTGAAGGTCATGTGTAATATGCAAATCTGAAAATAGTTGGTGTATTTTCCGGCTATTAACCCTTAAAACAAAAAAAACAAAAAAACTTTTGTTGTTGGTCATATAATTATTTGGGATCGGAATATCCAAATTATTGTATAGTTAGTTGAAGCGTTGAACGAATTGGTCCAATCAAATCCTGGAAATGCGATCGATGTATTTTTGGCACGTCGGCTTTTTAAAAGTTGTGCACTTTCTTTGATGACAATTCGAAAGTGCAATTATTGATATGTGATACTTAAGGATTTCTCACCTACTATAATAAGTTTCCTATACTCTTTTTGAGAATACTGATTGTTTTTTGGTTCCATTTTTTGTCATAACAATCAAGTGTGTGAGCTTTTACTGAAATTAAATTTTGCAATATGACAATATTCGATATTTGATTTACTTGATTTTAAGGTCAAATTATGTGTTAATGTATCTTATTTAAATGTGTGATTAGTTCACTGCCAATGCGTAAATAGAAGAAAGGGAAAAGGTGCAGATGCACTCTTGTAGTGGTAACCCCTATGGCGTATAGCTCCCCTTACTCATTGTATGTGCAAATAGGCCCCCAAAATCCGAAAAATCGATCAATTAAACCGCTTTGACTAACAACTGTTAGTCAAATTTTTTTAACCCCCAATTTCTTTCTTCTTTCAATTTCTACCTCCAATTTCTATCCCCAATTCCAATTAAGCCCTCGCCGACATCTCCATCAGCGCTGCCGGTAGCCTCTTCCTCAATTCGGCACCGCCATCGCCATCGCCACCACCGAGGTCAATACTAGTAACCAAATGAAGAATGGTGTCAAACTCCATTTCACTTCCCTTTTTTACAATTGATGCACCCTCGCTCCAGTAAGCGAAGAGAAGTTCGAAACTTCTCTTTGTAGACATTGCAGTAAAATTGTAAAGACATGTGGGTATTTATGCCTGAGATGTTGTTGTTGGAGAGATCCAATATTTGGAGTGAGCTCGACCGGCAAATCTCTGAAGATATCTCACCATTCAGATTATTGGAGCGCAATATGAGAATCCTCAACCGGACTAGGCTTGTTCCTATCCACGGTGGTATATTCCCACCAAGATTGTTGTCTGCAAGCCCTATCTTCACTAATTCGGTGCAGTTATGCATTGAAACATGTATTTGGCCAGAAATTCATTTCTCCTTCAAACTCATTTTCCCACCAGGAATCTAACATTTTTCCTTCAAACTCATTTTGACTCGAGTACAATTTTCGTATTTTGCACAAGTTAGTAAATTATGTTGGTATTATACCATCTAAAGAGTTTCCATCCAAAAGCACATACTCCAAATCTATGCAAAAACTCAACCAACCGGGAATCGATGGAGTTTCCATTGGTGGCGGTGGCGGTGGCAGCGCCGGATTGAGGAAGAGGCTACCAGTGGCACCGATGGAGATGTCGGTGAGGGCTTAATTGGAATTGGGGATAGAAATTGGGGGTAAAAATTGAAAGAAGAAAGAAATTGGGGTTTAAAAAAAATTGACTAACGTTTGACTAACAGCTGTTAGTCAAAGGGGTTTAATTGGTCAATTTTTTGGACTTTGGGGGCCTATTTGCACACACATTGAGTAAGGGGAGCTATACGTTATAGGGGCTACCACTACAAGGGTGCATCTGCACCTTTTCCCTAGAAGAAATAAGTAAGTGTTAGGTCATCTCCAACCATTTACACCCAAACCCAAACCCATTTTACAGTATATGTCACATCCAACAGTAATTCTTCTCCAACCATTTACACTAAACTCAAACCCAAAAGAATATTCTTTTAATATTCTCTTTCCACTTACTTTTTATACTTCTTCAATCATACCTATGTATTTCTTTTAAATTAACCATTTACCCCAATTTTTTTGATTAATAATTTCATATTAAAATACATACTATACGGAAATTAATTTTATTATTATTATTATTATTATTATTATTATTAAATAAACAAAAAGGCTAAACTTTTAAATTAAATTAACATATTAAAATAATTTAGATACACAATAAATAAATTAACTACGAAATTAAAATTTAAATCTACGAAATTAACACAATAAATAAATTAACTACGAAAATTTAGATACACAACCAAACTATATTATTATTGTTAATCATTTAAAGCTACGAAATTAACAAAACAAAATAAATTAACTTTCATTCCTCAAAACAAAAAGCTACGTAATTAACAAAACAAGTAAATTATTGAGAGCCCATTGTAGGAGCCCAATAAATTTAGATACACAACCCTAAATTATAATTAAATGCACGAAACTACAGAATTTAAAGAAAGTCGTCTTCTTCGTTTCGAGAAAACACAGAGCGTCTTTGTCTTCTTCAACACTGCTTGCAGTTCGACGGATTCTCAATATCTAGCAAGAAGAGGGTTTAGTTTGCAATTCTTAAAATTCTATAAAGTGTTTTGGTGTAGTGAATAGTGTCACACCAAATTTGGTGTAATACTATTCAAATGGTGGCCCCAAACCCATTTTGGGTTTGAGTTTAGTGTACCATTGGAGAAGTTTTGGTACACCAAAATGAGATTTGGTGTATCATTGGAGATGGTCTTAGAGTATTATATACTTTAAGGGTGTGTTTGCTTTTTATATCCCTCTAAATGGAGGGATAACAAAAATTTATGCTTTTAAATGTCTCATTTCTTATCCTGCATTTTACACAAAAGAGAAGTTCACCATTTTGTCTTCCTTATTTTCACTTCAAGGAGGGATAATATTATCCCTCCATTTTGGTGTGATAACATTATCCCTCATTGAAGTGAAAATAAATAAGAAAAAATGGTGATCTTCTCTTTTGTGTAAAATGTGGGATAAGAAAGAAGACATTTAAAAGCATAGTTTTTTGTTATCTCTCTTTTTTCCATCCATCAAAGTGAACGCAACCTAACTATATATATTGTCATTGCGTAGACAAGTATCAGGAGTATCAGTAGATGTATCACTCATTGTTCTTGCCGCAAGAGTATCAGCAGATGTATCTCTCATTGTTCTTACCGAGTCTGGAACAACTAAAAGCTTATCCTTGTCTTGCGGGATTTTAGCAGCAAATTTGAGGATTAAGTTTATGCGATTCTTGTGAATATTCTCAGCATCAAATCTCCAGATTTTAGTGAAGCCTAATTGGATCACAATTACAAATAGATCAAGATCATCTAAACAAAGTCCTCATCGAACTAGAACTCTTGTTTACATCTACGACTAGGAAATGATTAACTTGTGCTACAACAGAAGATTGGATACATGAAAGCTATATAAGGAGGCCATATTTCGTTCAAGATGACTAGATAATTTCGTTCTTAATAGCTCTCACAATGTAGTAAAGAATTCTGTTCCTTCTAGGTGTCCCCCGGACTTGTACAGTCTGCAGTACATTCACTGATACATTATTTTTATTTGTCCTAGCATAAGAGTGTTTGTGAGTTATGCACTTGAGCGTACATTGTAAAAGAGTTATATATTCTTCTTTATTGTTGATTCCTTGTTCGTTGTTTAGCTTTCAATTATTCACTGTTGATGAGGTTTTGGGAAGATGTATAGGCTAAGTAAGAGGTTGCATGTCTTATTGTGTAAGTCTTTGTATATCTTAACTTCATATAGTGGATAATTTTTCCTAGGCAAAACCCCAGAAGTAGGTTGTTTAATCGAACTGGGTTATCATTCTCTATGTATCATCTTGCATACTCACATTCGTGTTTACTACACTTTCTCACCACATGTTTTATGGATTAGTCCTTCTTTCAGCAAGCATAGTGTCATATATGCATTTCTCTCAACAACATAAAAAAAAGTAAGCATATGCGCATAGCTTATTCCGGTGATTATGTTATAGCTCCCATTCTTCGATCTACAACACATTTTAATGATCACTTCAATTTTTAACATGTCTAAATTTCTAAAGATTGCAAATGCTTCCGCTTATAAAAATATATTCAAATGCTCAATTTCTTAACATAATTTGATCATTAATTTTGCTGAGATTTCTTTATAATATGTGTTCACCTTATAATAATATGTATTTTATAAATATACTTTTTAAATAATTAAAAGAAAAATAGATACTAAAGATAGTTGTTCAAACCCGTAAGACTTAAACATTTGAAAGTCTAAAGAGCAAATGGTATATAAAAAATTGGAACATCAAAACCAAATGTTAGAAATTAGTATTATACAATATGGTTGACCATAATATGTGATGATTACAACCTTCATGGTTGTTTCTTAATGCTTATACCTAGGACATAAATAGGTTTGAAAATAAGTTACGCTTTGTATTTAAAAAGTTGGGCATACTATATCAAAATTTGGCCGAACTTATATTAATTTGTATATGCTAGAGGTTTTAATTTAGGGTAAATATCATGAAAACCCCAGAACTATATTCACTTTATCAAAACTACCCTGAAACTTTTGAAATGTTCTCTAAACCCTCAAACTATCAAGTTTTTATCAAATATATCCCGTATCTATTTTTCGGTTACCAGAAACGTGATGTGGTTCTGATCGCTAATTTATTAGCAACAAAATACCGCAACTAACACGGTGCAATTATAGCAATTAATCAGTAACCGAGTATCGTATCCACAGGGACTGACACAACGAAATAACTCTAGCTATCTCCTAAACAGACTAAAACAGTAGACAGACAACAAAAAGTAGGAAGGTTTGATTAGCACTAAATTCAGATAACAACAAATAAAATAAGGTAAAAACTCAAATAATAAAAGACTCTGACCCTAAGGATGTACTTTTACTAATTAACTACATGCATTTAATCTATTGATTCAATTGCCAATTTAATCCAACCCTGATGAGAGATCACATAACTATTCACAAGCTTCTCTAACGAACACCTATGAAAGTAGATTAATTTACCCCCCTTCACATTCAAGACTCCAAGAAATAAATTAACTCCCAAGCGTACACAAAGAATAGCTCCCTATAGTTTCACATATCCCATTCAAGTGTCAAGGCTACTACTATAACATGCATTCCTGAATCGGCTGAACAATTATCGCATTCAAGACTCAAACTGAACAGCTAGACATGTAAATTATTGGCCAAATAATTCACAAGAAATTAAGCACCAGGAATCATGAATCACAAGTTGGAGGGCAAATTGATATCAATAAATCATACACACATAATTAATCAGCTATGTACAAACCCTAGGTTCAGATTAAAGAACTAGCCAAACATACTAAAATAAATCATAAACATAATTAAAAAGAACACAATTGAAAGAACTGAATTAAATAAAACTCTGAATAAAACAATTGTAGCGGCTTGAATCTTCAATCTTGTGGAAATCCAATCCAAGCTGTAAAAACTGGAAAGCAATAATAATCTAAAGCTATGAAACTGAGAAAATAAAGTTTTTGGACTCAAAAAGGAACCCTAGATAGGTCAAAAGAAGACCTATTTAAAGTATCAGGGTAAAATACAGTGTTTGGAACCCAGAAGAACTCTGAAAATTGGAAAATCTCGCAAACCCGCCAAATTCGGCGGTCAAACTCGGCGGTCGCCGTTTAGGTCGCCGAATTTGTGCTGAAAAATGACCAAATGCGGCGCCCGCCGAATATAGAGCTCGCAGTGCAAAACTGAAACAGAAATTTCGGCGACCAACTCGGCGGTCGCCGTTTAGGTCGCCGTATTTCTTCTTCAAAATGCCCATTTTCGGCGACCAACTTGACTGCTGCGCGCAATGTTTTTGTTTCGGCCATAACTTTCTCGTCCGAACTCCGATTTATGATCCGTTTGTGCTCACGAACTCGTATCGAGACGATCTACAACTTCTATTTAAGAACATTGTTTCAAATTCGAAGTAATTAAACCTGAAATTTCCTTCAAAGTTGGAGTAAGAATCATGTTTCACAAGATAAAGCAAATTAAGCACAAAACAACTATCAAACACTCAATTTCCTATAAAATTAATATCAAAAGAACATTAAAAACCATGGAAATATGAGTGTTATCAGGTTCGCCGGATGCCACAATGTAATTTATATTCTATTTTTTTAAATGACATGGAAAAAAAGACTTCGTTTCGTACCATATTATACTGTGTTCATCCATAATTCTAGGTGATTAGCATGAATTTCAAACACGATATGAGTGAATTTTAAATTTCATAGTGAATTTTTTTTAAAATGATATGGTACGAAACGACGTAGTTTTTGTCATTGCATTTTAAAAAAATAGAATATAAATTACATTGTAGCATTCGGCAAAACACATCACGTTTTTTGTGACCGAAAAATAGATGCGAAATATATTTGATAAAAACTTGATAGTTTGGGGGTTTGAGAACATTTTGAAAGTTTTAGGGTATTTTTGATAAAACGGGTATACTTTAGGGGTTTTCATGATATTTACCCTTTAATTTATGTAGACATAAGCTTGATCTTTATGATATGCAAGTTGAACTTCATTGTTTCCCTCTTTTTTGCAAAGGGAAGTACCTAGAATGTACAAAAATTAAAACTTGTACTTTCCCACAAGAGAAAGGGAAAGAGTATATTTATTATTTCACCTTTTCATTATAGGGAATATTCTATAAATAGGTCGGTATATATATATATATATATATATATATATATATATAATGTGGTTCCATTGAAAATTCTATTTTTCGTGATAAACGAGAATAATGAATAAATCAATAAATTTATGAATAATCAATATAACTGACGAATAGCCGTATCCAGTTAATATGGTGAAAACACGCCCCCTCCTCGATTCGAACCTTGACAAAAATGCCTATTCGTAAAAATTATTGATTTATTGGCACATGTTCACACACACATTCTCATTAATTCTCAACATATTTAACATTGTCAACAGAATTTTTTTTCTCTCTCTCTCTCTCTCTCTATATATATATATATATATATATATATATATAAGGGGTTCGCTCCAATAAGACCCTTATTTTTTGTGAGACACCGAGACCCTTATTTTCCAATGAATAAGACATACTCCCTCCGTCCCACTGTATCTGAGACTCTTTCTATTTTGGGCGTCCCACTGTAAGTGAGACTCTTTCCTTTTTGGGTAAAAGTTTTTTCCTTTAAACACCTTTTCACTTTTTCACCTACACACAAAGACACATTTCTTAATTCCCGTACCAAAAAAAAAGGTCTCACCTACAGTGGGACGGATGGAGTATATACTGATGAACAAGACAATATATACTAATGAATAACGAAATTTAAAAAATTGGTAATGAATAACACATATATACTGATGAACAAGACAATATATAGTGATGAACAATGCAACATATACTGATGAATAACGAAATTCAAAATATTTCGCTCATTCCAGGATTCGAACCCTGAGAAAAAAATTCGCCCTCTAGGTACAATATCAGCCATATGATTGATAAAATACACGCACGAGATCGTGTCTAAGATTCTAAGATCTCACTAAAAATATGAGGTCTCATTAGAGCACCCTCATATATATATATGAGTGGGCTAAAATAAGTACACTTTTTACTGTTTAGTCTTTTCATAAGGGAGTACTCTTAAAAAGTTAATTTTTGGTGGACCACAACCATTTAACTACCAAAAAATGAGTTTCTTAATCTCCGTGCCGAAAAGAAATGAGCCTATTGGCCTGAGACGGAGAGAGTATAAAATTCAAATCATTACAAATATGTTAATTATTCTTCTTGTTTTAATTTCAAAAAAATTACAATTTTGACACAACTTGGGATGAGTAGTGGTGGAGGACATGGAGTACGTGGAAGAACTAGTGGAGATGTTCCTAGTCAAACAAGTTAAAGTGCCTTACCCTAAATCCGTTTCTTTGTTGTTGGTGTTGGACTTTAGATTTTTGTTACTTTATGTTTTATGTTATGTTTGTTGGTGGAGTTTAGACTAATTTCATTAATCTTTTTTAATGGATTGAAAGTAATTGACTTATTATTGTAGCTTTTGGTTGTAATATGTGTTAGTTTGTTTAATTTTTTTGTCGTTAATTGTTGCCTAGGTTAGGAATTCATTTATTAGAGGTGTTTTTTTTAAATATAAAAATACAAGTCTCTATAATATTTTTTGTTTGTTCTAAATAATCACAAATCATTAGTTGGTGGAGTGGATAAGACCTTCCCTTTCTTTCAAAGGGCAAGAGTTTGAATCCTATTGCCAACATTCTAAAATTTTGATTTTTTTACAGCCCTATTAATACCTATTATGTGATCGGTAATGGAGTGGAAGATGACTCATAGAATTTGTGATGGATATGTTCTAAGTCTATGGTTAAAATGCTACTGTGAAATGCCATGGATATGTTCTAAGTCTATGGTTAAAATTGCCATGTTACATAAAACTGACAAAGAACTTGAGGCTAAAATCATGCTTCTTGATTTTGTTGATTTCAGTCGGTCGCGTTATAATTAATAATTATATTGGAATTGTTTGCATATTGTTGTAGGTGTTAAAGATGGAGGACTCATCTCCAAGTGTTGATATGGAGAGTGGTGAAGAAGATGTCAATTGTTGTTGAAGAAGAGTGTTACTCAAATGTTTAGACTTTATATTTAGGGTTAAGTATCAAATAAGCCCTTAACGTGGAAACCCTTATTACATTGCCGACCCTATGGCAAATGGGGTATCAAATAAACCCCTATCGTAATTAATTTTGAACAATTAAGCCCCCCGACTTAACGGAGAGTTAACACCGTTAACTTTCTTTTATTTTTGGGTTAAGTATCAAATAAGCCGCTAACGTAGAGGCCCTTATTACATCTACCACCCTATGGCAAGGGGTGTGTCAACTAAGCTCCTGAAGTACTTAATTTCCGCAAATTAAGCCCTTCGTCTTAACGGACGGTTAACACCGTTAACTTTTTTTTATTTTTTTTTAATTTTATCTCTCTCTCCCTCTCTCTCTCTCATCTTGGCTGCAATTACAATCTACAGTTCTACGGCACCTACCAGCTCTCCCTCCACACACTGCACATGCAACCAAAGCAAAGCAACCAACCATATATGCACGAATTCAACATCTTTTAGTAATTGAAGGAATCGCGATGGGTTATCTCTCATGTAAAGCGGAGTCATCCATCTCCATCACCGATTCTCATCTCGCCTCAGTAAAGGAAAAACCCATCAAAATCCAAGAATTCAACTACAAAGATCTTGAAAGGTTAAAATTTTGGTGTTGTGGTTGTCGTTGTGTGTTGAGTCCGGGGAAGGGAATTAATCGTGAGTCGAATCAAGGCGGTGGCGACGTAAAATTTGATGTTGTCCGTCTGAGTCGACACAGGCTGCCTTGAAACAGCAACATGAGTTCTAATCAATTTCTTGGGCGTGGGAACTCCCAAAGGTCGAATCTTGTACGGAAGCGGGAGAGGTAGAGGCCGCCGTCGGCCAAATTTCTGGGCTTCTGAGGTGCTCTACCTTGGAAAAGGGATGAAACGGCCTCGATTTCATCTGCCTCCCATGATAACTTTCTATCATAACTATCAAGCATCGTTTTCAAAACAGTCGTCAACTGAGTCGGGATCGGAGGGTGGAAGTCTGGCGGAGCCTCAGTGTGCCAACGATGGCGAAGGTTCTTGGGAAGCTGCAGCTTTTTGTGGTTGTGTTTTTTGGTGCGGGAGCGCGATGCGAATGTTATTCCGTGTGAAAATCTGTTGCAGTGGAAATGATGTGAAAAGGTGTAGCAGATTAAGCTCTCCATCCATCAAAATCGAAAGCAATCAGGGAAGTTGCTGCTGTATTGGATCAGTTTGATGATTTCTAGCAGGCATTTCGTCGAACACCCGGTACACGAAGAAAAAAAAAATAGTTAACGGTGTTAAACGTCCGTTAGGCCGAAGGGCTTAGTTGGCTGAAATTAAGTACTTAAGGGGCTTGATTGACACACCCCTTGCCATAGGGTGTTAGATGTAACAAGGGCCTCTACGTTAGGGGCTTATTTGATACTTAACCCTTATATTTATTTTTGAGATGTTTTAATTATATGATTTCAAACTATTGTTAAATATATATATATATATATATATATATATATATATATATATATATATATATATATAGGGGGGCGGTTATTCAATAAACCACCCTTATTTTAAGAATTACGAACCAGCAACAATGCATGAATTTTATGTATAACACGCATGAATAAACTGTATATAGGCATGAATTGCGAAAAATAATTTTTTGCTACCTTTGGGATTCGAACTCAGGACCATGAATTTATCCAACAAGGTGATGAATCAACCGTAGATCTTGATGATCTAAGGGCTGAAAATGGTTCCTAATTTATATTTTAAGAAGCATTCTTATTTTAGCCTTCCCCTCTATATATATATATATATATATATATATATATATATATATTAACAAAGTTGAACATTTTATTGTTCTTAACTTATTTTATATGTTATGTAATCTTGAATATCTTATATTTTTGCATTTCATGCTTGCTATATGATTTATATCTTTAATATCTATGTATATTTTTATAGGGTTAAGTATCAAATAAGCCCCTAACATAGAGGCCCTTATTACGTTTAGATCCCTATAGTCGATGTTGGGCCAACTAAATCCTCAAACTGCCTAATTTCGAACAATCGAGCACTCGCCTCTAACGGTCAACTTAACGCCGTCAGTTTTTTTATTTTTTTATTTTTTAAAATTTGAATAGGTGGACCCCACCCTTCCACCATTCTTTTCCTAAATTCCCATTCAGCTCGGCGACTCCTCCTTCCCGATTTGCGGGCTACATGACCGGCTACCTCTCCCCCGCCATCAGCAAGCTCACCCGCCTTTCCGCGCTGTACTTGTGCACCACCGTGATCAGCAGCGTGCTAGTATAGCTCCCTGCCGATATGGACAGCCAGAACAGCGCCGACGCCGTGCACCTCATGCTCTCCGGCGCCTGGTCGTAGAAGAACTCCAGGTGGCCGATCGACGTGAACGCCTCCGCCACGCCGTGGAGGCAGTACTGCGGCGCCAGCCAGAACACCGAGATCGGGATGGCCGCCGCCCCGTGATCGGTGAGGCCGTGCGCCGCGGTGGTTTCCTTGCGCCTGATCTCGACGAAGCCGGCGGCCAGCGTGGCGAGAAGAGAGATGCCGAAGCCGATCCCGATTCGGGCGAGGAAGGTGACGCCGCGGTCGAGGCCGGTGAGCTTGCACGAGGCGGGGACGAAGACGCGGTCGTAGAAAACAATGGTGACCAACATTGATGTCTGTGTGAAGACGGACATGGAAGCCGGCGGGATTTGGAATTTGGGGCCCAGGTGTCGGTCCATGGATCGGGCTTGCTGGAGGGAGAAGGTGTTCTGCTGGGCGGCCGCGGTGATGGTGATGATTCCCGCCGCCCATATTGTTTAGGAAATGAATGGTGGAAGGGTGGGGCCCACCTATTCAAATTTTAAAAAATAAAAAAACTGACGGCGTTAAGTTGACCGTTAGAGGCGAGGGCTCGATTGTTTGAAATAAAGCAGTTTGAGGGTTTAGTTGGCCCAACATCGACTATAAGGATCTAAACGTGATAAGGGCCTCTATGTTAGGGACTTATTTGATACTTAACTCTATTTTATATATTATACATTAGATCATTAAGAATAATAAAATACAAATAATAATTTTATTTTTACGCCTTTAACTTGATTAGCCCGATGGGCTAGCCCGAAACCCGAACGCTTAGGGTTAGGGTTGAAAATTTACAATCCGAAAAAATCTTCAACCCAATTAGCCCGCACTCGATTAACTCGGAACCCGATAAGACTAGCCCGAAACTCGGTGGGCTGGTCCGATTGACATCCCTGGTTGCATGGACCACCTCAAAATAAATTGGTGAGATTTTAGACTACCATGTAAGAGAGAATATTTTCTATTAGATATAAGATATAAGGAACTGTAACAAGATTACAACATTAAATTCAGTAGATTTTTATTATGTGTAATGAGATGTTCATCCTTAAAACTCTTGACTCCAAATATGGAATTATTTTAATATATTGGTGACTGCTGGTAAGGTGAAATTTGAATTCAAATTTCAGATGCCCCCAATTAATGAAATTTAAATGTAAATCAATTTCTTACCAAACTCATAGTACATATGTTGTCGATTTTAATGCGAGAATTAAGATTTGCACAAGTAAATAGCAAGATCGGGCTTTATCGATAATGGGCCCATAAACAAATAATGCTTGCCGAATTGGCCCATCAAACTTTTTAAAAATCACGCACTCGTTTTCCCTCCCCACTCCACGCGATCTGAAAGAAGAGAGAGCCCTAGATCAATTCAAATTCCATTTACCTTCACATTCAGCAGCAAAAAAGGGGCTAATTCTGTTTGTTTCAGCTTGCAGCAAAAAGCATGGGAGAAACCGCAGAGGACAAGACTGTGCAAGGTGTGGCGGCAAAATGTTCCGGAATTTCTCCTTCTGACTTGCAGAAGAAGGAAGGAATTGCTGAAATTCGTCCAATAGAAGAGGATTTTTCATCCCCGACGCCGGTGAAAAAGAAAGAGCCGTCGCGCATTCAGAGCAAAGATGAGCTGGTTCTTCTTCCAGAGAAGTGGGTTCAGTAACATATGCAGTTATTTGAAGTATTCATTTGATTTTAAGTAAATTTTAGACCATCAAATTGAGGAGGGCTTGTTATAACTGAATTTCCAGGTACGCAGCATTATTCGAGTTTTTTGGGCGTCTGATGAGTTCATTAAGGTTGCTAAATCTACGTAAAAAGAGACCAACATTTCAGAACGTTAGTAGACAAATTGAAATCTTGACTGGAAGGTAAGACTGCTGCCGTCATTTATTTCTGTTCTTGTTTATGTGCTTACTCCCGCTGAAAGCTAGATAAGGTTTTCCTGTTTCCTGTGGTGATTTTACAAATATGAGGCGATTATTTTATTCCATCCACCCTTCCCCGTGAAGCATATTAGATGACAGTAATGTGGCAATGTGCCTAGCAGTTGTAAGCGTCGTTGACACCTCTCAGCTCTTTCTAGGTGGTCCTTGATTATATATATCAGTTGATGTTCATTCTTATTATGCTTCCAGAAAAATGATTTTTCTAGTTCATTTGACATTACTATAGGACTTTTTCATGCCAGATAAACTTGTGTTTATATTTGCAGGTATATAATAGCTGTAGTTTCTGCTATGATATGCTATCGTACATATATAACTTGTTCAATGTCTTACTCTTGTATTCAACATGTTGTCGAAATATTTGTTTTTTGTGGAATCGAGTCTGACCTTCCTCTCTACATCCTCTTGTTAGGAAATTCCTACTTAGTCATCTTGCACAAATCAAATATATACTTCCTGAAGCAGTTCAGATCGATAAGATTCTCATACACGATGAGAAAACCAAGTGCATGAAGTCAGATATGAAGATCGGGTTGCTGTTTGATGTTGTAAAGTATCATAATGAAGAAGAATCTGTATATGTAGCTCTGAGCACTGTTTTCTCTTTGAGGCTAAGAGACTTTAGTGCCACAAATCCTGAGGTAATAGTGCCTTTCCTTTCACATGATTATTTTGTAATTGGCAAAATTGTTACAGTATTTAACTACTGCATATGCTGAAATTGTGTTTATTATTTTGTAGAAGGTGTGTGATATCCCTGAAGCTGAACTACCAGATCCATTCAGCCAAAGAAGAACCACCATTAAGGATTATTCAATCTCTCAGAATTTGCCAACTTTGTGTGAGACAGAGATGTTGAATTCATCCCATCTCCCCCCTTTATTCCAAACACACTTCTATCAGAAGACTGCTATTGCAGATATGGAAACGACCGATATCTTTTCACATGTTAAATCTGCTTGTGAGGTTGATGAAGTGTTTGAAAGAGTGAGGTCACCTTCTGGCACTTATTCCTCAGCTGACATGAATGAGACTACCCCTATGAAGCCTTTAGTTGGGAGTGATGGTCTTGCTGTTGAAACACCATCACAGTCTACTCCACTGAGACCAATTTCAGTGCTTACCTGCGATAACCAGAGCAAGATGACTTCAAGCCATAAACCGTCATCTGCAACTGCTAAGAAATCATTAGATTTTAATAGCTTTGATGGTGAAGATACTTTCGTTTCCCAAAAGCAAAAGCAAAAATCAATTAGCCTGTCCGACCTTGTTCTCTTGATTCATCAAATATTCCAATCAGTAAAGTTTTATCCAATTACAAAGGAAGAGCTTGTTCAGAAAATTATTATGAACAGTTTTGAGTTTGACAATCGCAGTAAGCACAGATTCCTGTCATCTCACTTCTTTTGTTCGTTACCATCTTGCTCTTTCCTTACATCAATTCAGAAATATCTGAGCTGTTCTTCTGTGTATGCTCAGGAGACGTTGAAACACAAATGGAAAACCTTGAGAAGCTGGTCCCGGATTGGTTTTGTAAGAAAATGGCACCTAGTGGTGATCTTCTGTACAAGTAAGTTCCCCTCTTTACGCTGAAGCCTCAAGATTTTCTCAATTCTTGGAATCTTTTTGCTTGAGTATGTCAAAGGCAAACATATAATATTCAACAAGAACTAAAAACTATTTTCTATTACTAAAGCTGGATATTGCTAGACCACCTGCTATCTCATGGCCATTGGCTTGGTTTGATGAATTTAAATAATGGGATGTCTTAATAAGATGAAGTGTATGTTAACATGTCTGCCTCTGCTAATTTGCAGTGTGAGGAAAGTTTCTGATCTGAACTCCGTTTGTGAAAAAATTAATGCCATATGATGAGAGGTTAGTGTTAGTTTCTAATATGTATGTAACTTTGTAATGTCTTTTCTTTTTACAGTTGCCTCTGACATTGTCTTCCTCACTCTCTTTGCAGTAGCTAATGAAATTGAAGGAATGCTTTCTTTTTTCTCCTGCTTTCCTACTGGGCGTGGAAAGGATCCAAAAGCGAAGGCTTGCTACAGTTAATCAGATCTTTCTATAGCATGTAATATTGCACTTGGCATTGTTTTAATATTCGAAATGAGTAATTTATTTACATATTACCACATTTTGGACCAAGGTATTAATTCCATCTAAGGCTAAAGCTCACTGAGCATACAAATTACTGCTATGCCGTGACTAATTAATTTAAATAAATTTGGATGCTAAGATGAAATTTAGTATATCTTGTTGCTTTGGTATGAAATTGTTATTAGAAATACTTGCCCAACTCAAACGCGCATAAACATTTATGATCAAAACAAAAACAGAAACTTTTCATCACGTGTAGCCTGATTCAACAAACAAACAACACTAGGACAATACAACATTGCTGTTCTTATCAACTAAAGCATCGCCCAGAATCCTTGTAAGATAATCAAGCTGCTCGAATTCACCTTGGAGTTCTTCCCACTGCAATTAACCACACAAACACCATATTAATATACTACTCTACATCAAGAAGCAGAAAACAATAACAACTTACATCTTGATGAGACACGGAGACGATCTTCCACCCAGCTGCAGCAATGTAACGACGTTTGAGCACAGTATGCCCCAGCGGCACTCCTGCAAAGAAACATATGTGAATACAATGCTGCAAATGAGGCATCAGTCAACACAATCACAATCACAATCACAATCACACACCAGTGTTCCTTGAGAAATGAGTTGGCCCGTCAATTTCTAGAGCCACTTTCTTATCAATACAGACTGCATCCACCGTGTAGCCATCCACGCTATACTCTTTGATCCACTCCAGACCAGTGCTAACAAGGAGACGCAGCACCTCCTTCTGAAACGAGGAAGTCACCTTTTGATTGAACTTCTTAGTTTTCACAGCGCCTTCAATTCTCTTCTCCAGTTCACCAGATAGTGATACCTCAAGCTCAGGGTACTCAACTTTGAGGCACTGCTTCACCAGGTGAAGCTGAGAAGCAAACACAATGTCCTCCTTATGCTGCTCGCTGATATTTTGCTCATCAAAATGGATCAACGTTCTCCACACGTGTGAAAAGAACACGCGATCCAATCTCCCCATTACTGCATATGACCAAGCTATATTACCAAGCTGATCTCTGCTGAATGTAACTGTTAGAGGGCCCAAAACCTCTTCTCTCTCATCATCAAGATTAGCTATTATAGAGCAGCCCATAAACACATGATCGAGAGAGTCAAGCAAAGGGTCTGCAGCCTCATTGAGTGAAGCAAAAGCCCACAACACTTGGGCAATTTCTTGCGGCTGGAAAGTGGTGATCACAGCAGATGCCCTCTTGGATAGCTCTGCAAAGAGCTCTGGAGCAGAATGCTGCATAGAAGCAAAAGCTCCAGCCAAGTTAGCAACATTCTGCGAATTGAACTCGTCCACTTTAGCCACAGCCACCTCAGCCAGCCTGTCCATTTCAGACAGATAAAGAAGCTCCCCGCCAATCTTGGACAGCGCCCACGCAATGTTTGAAACTCCCTGCGCTGAGCAGTCTGGCAGCGCGGCCATTGCCATCCCCACAAGCATAGACATCTCTCTCCTCCGTGCAAATGCCAGCCTATGGGTCCTCATCAACGACACCTTCTCCATGTTCTTGGCAATCCGGTGCAAGGCTGTGGCGATATTCAGAGGCGAAAGAGGCGAAGGGGTGAGCCCTTTGGTCACAGCCATGATCACTTCAGCCGTAGCCTCCAAGACTTCATCTGCAGTCTGAGCTTCCACAATCGACTTGTTCAAGTTTATCTCTTTCCTGCGATCCGAAGGCCCCGAAAACTGCGAAAGCCTTTCGATCAAGGTCTCCATTGTTCTCTCCTTCTTTTCTTCGAACATCCCGCCTGCAATCTTACTCACTGTTTGCCTAAGATGACTAGCCTTGTCGGAAGAGTCCAAATCAAAATCAGCATCATCTACGCCAAAATCCAGATCATTACCCTCGTCCTCATCATCATCATCATCAATTTTAGGCTGCTTTTTCTTCTTTTTCTTTTTCTTCTTCTTTTTATCGCCAGTAACCATTCTCTCCATTTTGGCCGTCAATCCTCTAGCCTCGATGGATTTAAGAGCAACTTTCCTAGCCCTAACGCACCAATCCATTTGATCATTTTCTTGGAGTAACCTAGAATTGGGCTGCTTCTTAGGTGGCAATTTTCTTTGGGGGTTTATCTCCCCAAGAAATCGTGCCTCCCAATCGGCAGCAGTAGCAATCGAAGTGGAGGCCGTTTCTTCTTCTGCGCTATCATCGTCTTCATCTCTGGCATCGACGGTCTCAACCGCTGAAAATTTGTCCCTTTTGGTGCAGTTTATGCAGCAGAGGGAGGTGAATTGAGTTGTGGAATTAGTAATGGGGAGCAGAGCTTTGGAGGAAATTGGTTTAGTTGATGGGATAGGAAAACTGGAGATAGAGTTGATGATGGCGGAGGCTTCCAAGGCTTTCATTTTGTAAAGTCACCAAGAATTCATCCCAGGATAAGAGCAGAGCACTACACAAGCTACGAAACTGCCCTTCTCTTCTCCACACCACTATTTTAGAGGTAAATATGGAGTAATTTTTTGTCCCATCATTTTCTAAAATGTCTCAATTTAAACATACTTATAGAAAATCCCATTTAAGTTTGAACTATTTTAAAGGTAAGTATAGTTTTTTTCTTCCATCGTTTCTATAAACATAGTTATAGAAAATCAACTTAGGGAGAACAAGTCTTGAAGATTGTATAAACTGAACTTTTTCTACAAATTGAACACACAAAATTATCACTTATTGTCGATGATTCAAATATTATTTTCCGATGGACTTCTTCTTCGCAAACCCTACAACCATTCTACATAAATCTCTTTCATTAGATTGACAAGTTCTCGATCCCCCACAAATTCATCAATTTTTTCCGTGTTGTAGTGTTTGAAGAGATGATTTGGGATGAAATGCACAAGTGTCTGACTGATTTGAGATTTTGATTAGGGTTTAAAACGCTAGAAAAGACACTATTTATGATTATATAATATTTCAATTTTTTTAATGACATAGATTTGTATATCCACGACGGCATGCCACGATGCTCGTCAAACTTCAGGCACCAAAAACTACTTTTTTGGGATAGAAACAAGATTTTTTTGGGGAAAATATGCTTTTTTTTTTTTTTTAAATTACCATTACACTAAGACATTTTTGAGAAAAGTCGAAAACGATGAGACAAAAGGCAATATATATCCTATATTTAACCTCCTAAGTCGTGCGTTTTCTCTCTTCTTCTACTACTACTTCATTTGAGAAGCGAGTTTGAATATTAGCAGTAGTAAAGTAGGGTTCAAATCTGTTGGCTGATTTGAAATAACTATTAAGAAGCTGGTCGTGGAATGAAGTGGTAAATTAGGAGTTGCTTAAGCATTTTGTGATTGCAATACAAAAGAATATTTGAAGGCAAAAAGAGTGGAAAAATCAACACAAGGAGTTAAGTGGTATGAGACTGGATGGAATTGAAGAAGGTATGCAGTTGATTCCATCCCTCCTGAGAGAATTGGGGTCAATTCCTGCTTTATGAGCCGCGATCACTCCTATTGCTTCCCAGTAATTTGATACCTTCACCTGAACACAACACAATTTCTACATTTACCTACTTCCCTATCAAATCTAATCAAACACAAACCTACGTACCGCTGAAATCCCAAGCTTATCAGCTGTATCATTCAGCACAGTTTGATTCTCTTCAACCACAACTATAAGTGGCTGAAACATACCAAAAAAAAACATCATGTTATTAACAGCAGCACCTGCTATTGCAAACCATAATTAGTTAAGCCTCCTACCCTGTTGGTTTTGCTATTAGCAAAGGCCAGAGCTGCGTCTCCTCCACAAGCATCAATCGGCAGAATCACACTGTCAACGTCGCTACCTACTATACTATTCTTGGAATTCCCGGACAACGAGTACTGTGGGGCACTACTCAGCCCAGCAAGCACACACGGCAAGAACGTATACCCTATCTGCATTATCCACACAACAAATTTCCCATCAAAACCTCATTACTCATTCCTCATTCTCTTGCACAAATGTATGTACCTCTTCTGCAGCTGATTTTGGGCATAAACGAGGACTCAGTGGAAAAGGTAACAATGCAGGAGCGTGCGCACAAGGAATCCCAAATTTCTGCACCACTAGATGACTTATCACCGCTTCTACACCTGCTAAAACATCAACTCCCTGCTTCCACCCCAACATGCTATATTAGTATACACTGCAGCAGCCAGCCTTCATGCACCAAGCAAATTACTTCTATTTACCTTTCCTTGTCGATAATTGTCTACATCATCATCGTCCTCATCATCTGGAAAGCGAGCTACAACTGCTATGGCATTCACACCACATCTCTCTACCAATGTCCCCACAGCCCTCAATAGGGAATCAGGACGGTTTATCCTCCCAGTCGATTGTCCAGTCTTGGGGTCAACCCACTTTTCCACCTACAAATGAATACTCAAATCTTCATTCTAAACTTCAAAGAAACTATTAGGTTATGGCACACCAAGTGAGATAATGATTTCGTCACAGTATATTTTACACCCTGTAGAAACTGAACCTAGTTATTAGCCGCATACCTGTAGCGCAGCATCTGTCACAGTATATTGTACAACAGGCAGACCAAGAGAAGCCCTTGTTGCATCCACCACCTGCAAATGGCGAAGGCGAAGGTCTTCCTCTATCCCTGAATCAAGAACTAGCCCCACCTAATTGACATTGCACGCGTGTTTTTTCAAGTTCTAACAATCTGGGAAACAATAAAATTATGATATCGATGTAGGATCCCAGAAAATGGTCACCTTATTTTGATGAACTGGTTCCAGTGCCCAAAGCCCTTGAGCAAATCTATCCAGTGCATAGCCCTCAACATATAGCACATTCGGCATTGGCCAGTAAAGCATGGCTGCATTAAGAACCTGAAAGAATTACACCCTTTTACCAAGAAATGCCTCCAAACAGAATCCACTTTCTTGATGTTCGACCTTAAGCTAACAAATCCAAAAACCAGGCAACCTATTTGGTTCAAATTGATAGCCAAAGATCTTAAAATCCAGGAACATCATAAGTGATAAATTCTTCCTAGTAAATCTTAGACAGCATTACCACACAAGAGGGACAATCCAAACAAGGATTACTCTAAGCATTTTTTTCATGCGTATATTTTACCTTCTACGAGCTACATAACAATGAACTAACTAAAGATGAATATAACAATCAAAAGCGAAAGCTAATGAGTTTCCAAGCCTCTAACAAGAAAAGCTACAAGTGTCTCATATGCTGCAAAAATCAAATTTTGGATTTTTGCATAAATCATGAAGAGAAAACATACATTGGGATGAGAGATGAGGCAGTCAACAACAGAGGCCAGAGCTCGAGCTACTGGCAAAGCATCCCCCGCATAGCCGCCAATCGCTGCTCCTACTCCAGTTGGCACTATCATCACACTAGTGTACGCCCTCTTAAACTGTTTCAAAAATCCACAACAAACTAGTTGCCATTCTCTTTCAACGCTTCAATTGAAGATAAAAGTTTTTTTTTTTTTTTTTTTTTCATATATACGTCTTTCAAGCTGACCTTATTTGGGTGGAGAGAGCTCGAACATGAGATTCTCAGGGGAGTGGCTGAATTCTGCGGCAGCCGCTCTAATCTCCGGCCAGCGCCGGCGGGAAATGAACGGCCAAGATTAAGGCTCGTCATTTAATCTCCAACCGCGTATGAAGAAATACCCAAAAAATAAGGGGATAATTCTTGATTAATGAGATGTAACATGACAGTTTTACCCCTCTAAAAAATCAGAATACAGAGAAGAAACGGCGGCAAATACCGGAGTTCAACTTCAAAAATAAAAATCCCTACTTTCTTGTGTAGAAGGAAAAAAGGTCACAACTTTTTGATCGATTTAATGCTGCACACACAAATCCATAGATCCCAGGCTGCTTCAATTGATGAGCTCAAAAATCTATTGGCACAATGGGGAACCCGTTTCAATTTTCTCAACGAAATTCTCGCCCACACCATCACCGCCGGCGTCTTTGCGCGGGAATTTGCCGGCGGACTGCTCGGCGCTTATGCGAAACTCAACAAAGTAGTTGAAGCCCGGAAGATATTCGATGTAATGCCTAACCGAGATGTGGGCTCGTGGACCTCTCTTCAGAATCTTTACCTCAATATCAAACGACCCAGAAAAACGCTGGCGATATTTTCCGAGTTGATTTCGTCTGATTTCCCGAAACCCGATTCTCATTCCTTAGTTGCCGCTCTCTCTGCTTGCGCACGCTGCAAGGACCTGAGAAATGGAAGAGCCATTCATGCTATGGCGTACAAGTACCTAGAAAAGCCCAGGCCCAATGTGCACAATGCCCTAATCGACATGTATGGAAAAACTCGAAGAGTTGGTTTAGCCCATCGAGTTTTCAGTGGCATAGATTATAAAGATGTGGCTATTTGGACTAGCTTACTTAATGGGTATATTGTAAATGGCGATATGTGTTCTGCTCAAAAGGTGTTTGATGAAATGCCGCAGAGAAATGTGTTCTCTTGGACAGCGATGATTGTAGGGTGTGTGCGTGACAAGAATCCTCTTGAGGCGTTGGAGTTGTTTATGAAGATGAGAAGTGAAGATGTTGGAGCGCATTGCAATTGTAATCCCACTACTTTTACTGTTGTTGCTCTGCTTTCTGCCTGTGCTGATATTGGTGCGCTGAATTTAGGAAGCTCGGTTCATGGATACGTTAACAAACGCCACGGGTTTGTTTTGGATGCTACCGTGAATAATGGGTTGATGGACATGTATGGAAAAAGTGGGAATCTTGATTCAGCTGTGAAGCTGTTTGATAGCATGAGGAGGAAAGATTTGTTTTCCTGGAGTATTATGATATCTGGTTTGGCACTACACGGCAAGGGTAGAGACGCCCTTGTTGTTTTCGATTCAATGGTGAAATCGGGGTTGCTTCCGAATGAAGTTACTTATCTCTCAGTTTTATCAGCTTGCAGCCATGCCGGATTAGTTACTGAGGGAGAGAGATTGTTTGAAAGATTTGTGAATGGCTACAACATGAAGCCATCCATCGAGCATTACGGGTGTATGGTGGATCTTTTTGTTCGAGCAGGGCTTCTGGAGAAAGCCTTGTGGTTGGTTGAGCGGATGCCTATGAAGCCAGACTCTGTGATCTGGAAATCGCTTCTTGCTGCTTGTCTCCAACACGGGAATTTCGAATTAGCTGAAGTGGCGGGGAAGAAGGTGCTTGAACTGGATCCAGATGATGATGCTGTCTACGTGCTCCTTTTCAATATGTATCGCTCCAAAAATAGGCGGGGCGATGCTTTGAGCGCGATGAAGATGATGAGAGATCAAAGAATCAAGAAAACACCTGGGTGCAGTTGGATTGAAGTGAATGGTGTTGCTCATGAGTTCCTTGCTGAATCTTCTCAACACTATGTCAGTGACAATGTAGTGGTTGCTCTAAATGGGGTGATTGAACACTCAAGATCATATAAAAATCTTTTCTTGGAATCATCATGAGATTATTATTACTATTATTATGAAGAAGAGGAAGAAGGCACGTGCAATTTGTGAGGTATTATTATTATATTCATGCTGGACTGAATTCATAAGTTTCTGATACTCCATCAGTTTAAACCTGCTGAAAAATGCTTATAGATGGAAAGTATAGGTAGGTAGCTACCTTATTTTATGAAGTACTAATAGTCAAGGATATAGTCTGGAATTTTGAGTTATATTAGGTGGTGGTGAATATGATAGAGCAGATGACAAGGCAGAACTCACTGTTCTATCATCTCCTCATATCGGCCAACCCCTTTCCCACTGTTATACGATCAATGTGATGGCGATGAGATCGCATTGGAGTTTTGGTCAAAGTTTGATCCATTGAAAGTGGACAAACACAAAGTGTGAACTGGGTAGTTGCTTCCTTATTTTTATTTCTATTATTTGATATTTTGATTCCTAGTTAGAGTTGGTTTAGCACTCTGTTTTAGGCTACGTGTTATTTTCCTTTAGATAGCTTCTGTATTTCACTTGTTGGGTTGGTTGTTTTTTGAAGGATAATGAACTCTTTAGGGTTTTTTTTTTTCACTTTTCGTCAACACAATTTGATTTTGCATAGATTCAATTGTGTTTTTGTGATTTCTTGTTGTTTGATTATGCTTGTGCCTGCGTCACAATGTCAATGTACAATTTTGGTACGTAAAGAAAAAATTGAATGAATGTTTGAAAAGTTGTTACATCTTTCATGGTGAATCTAGCTAGGCATTCAAAGCTAGATAGGTTTGATTTACGTGCAGCTAGCCTCATCTCTTATCTCTAGTCGTAAAAGTCTTGATCCTCATTCAAGCTTTGGGTTGGAAATAGTCCTATAAGAGCAACTCCTATTCCATTTCTTTGACATACAATTACATATCTCAAAATGAAGGCATCTCATTCCCAGCTCTCTCTGTGTCTCATACTCTTATCCATATCTGCAAACTCTTTACTCTGTGCAGCTCAGGATGTGGTCGACATAGATGGGAACCCGGTGCAGGCGGGAGTGGACTACTACATCCTGCCAGTTATCCGCGGCAGAGGGGGCGGCCTCACACTAGCCAGCACCGGCAACAAAACCTGCCCACTTGACGTCGTCCAAGAGCCAGGGGAATTGGACAACGGCCTCCCATTAACCTTCCGCCCCCCAAACTCCAGCCAACGCGTGGTCCGTGTCTCAGCTGATCAGAACTTCATATTCTCCGCTGCCTCAGTGTGCGTTCAATCCACGGTGTGGACACTGCAACTCGACGAATCAATCTCAAACTACATCATAACAACTGGAGGCGTGGAAGGGAACTACGGCCGTGAAACGTTAAGCAACTGGTTCAGGATCGACGAGTATGACAGTGACTACAAAATAGTGTACTGCCCGGCAGCGTGCGACACCTGCAGAGTCATATGCGGAGACGTCGACGTTTTGGTGCAAGATGGAGTTAGGCGTTTGGTTCTCAATGGTGATGCCCCCTTGAAGGTTATGTTCAAGAAGGCATAAATTAATCTCTTTCTTATTAAAGCAGCTCAGAATAATAAGTCCCATAAATAAAAGCTTCTGCATACCTGAAATTATTGCCATCAGAACTTATGTGTATATCAGAATGATTCTGTGTTACACAACTTTGTTGCTTGTTTATGACTTTTTTAGTGAAGGAATTGTACTAAGCAAAGAACTAGCATGTAACACATCAAGAATCGATGAGTATCATATTACGTCGTAATTTATAATCGTCTTTAATTATTTTTATGATTATAGCATATAAATAGTCATTATATATATCATGCTTGCACAATCATATCGTTAAAAAGAACACACAAAATATTTAAAATATTAGAGCTTATGATATGGCTTTGAACCTATTGATGGAACCCGAGTAAAGAGTTTTCTACCAGGATCTCATAAGAACAATATTTCAAAATATTTTATGCAATGTCCAATAACATAAATCAAGTCTTTGTGTGCTCCTAAAGATTGATTACATACCTTGATCATAGTATCCTTGTTATTTATTGTATCTTTAATACTTGTTGATTCCATCTACGTGCTGAGGAGTAAATCCTACATCAAATAATAAAGTTCGATTTCTCGCTTTCCTAAGCCCGAGTCGTAAAGAGGCATAGAGTGTCACGGTGGCATCTATTGGACACCTAGAATTGTAAGGACAAGAGGCTCGATTGAGTGCCACGGTGGAGCCTCAAGGAGTTGCCTATGAAGAGTTTAAATCTAAAGATTGAATTAAGTGTCACGTTGGCATCCATGAGGTGCCCAAGTCATGCGATAGAATTAAGTGCCACGGTGGCACCCATGGGGGCCCAAGTCATGAAGATTGATACTACGGTGTAACTTCAAGGAGTTCAAAATCTTGAGAATGATGGAGTGCCACGGTGGCACCATGGGACGCCTAAGTCAGGAGGCGTTCAAGCCGTAAGCTTGACCGAGTATTATGAAGGCATTACCTGTGAGATGCCCAATTCGTAAAGCCTATCAAGTACCATGGTGAAGAGTGCCACGGTGGAACTTTCTATGCGCTATTGTCACATTAGAGTAAAGCTTGTAAAGTTTTGTTTCTTGCCACGGTGGCATTTGCAAGATGCTTAAACCATGAAGATTGTGGTGAAGCCTACAAGGAGCTCAACACTTAAATGCCACGGTGGAGCCTAAAAGCTTATATCAAGGTGGAGGTCATCAAGTGTTGGACCCAAGTGGAGCCTCCCTGATCCAAAGTCCGAGAGGAGTTCACCGAACACCTTGCCAGAGTTAGAATCCGAAATATTTCTTGCCTCGACAGAAGTTGCAGAATCAGTTATAATGGAGACAGACACAGCTGATTATGACGGGGAAGTTAGGATACACGCGGAGTACGTGAAGAGTAGATTTTACGTTTATATCCCTTTTTGTAATTCATTCTATCTTCAACCACAAAATGAATACAAAATAGAGTTCTCTCAATTTTTCTGATGTTTTTGGTATTAAGGTTTTAGCTCATTTCTCTTTCATTTATCGTTTTACATTGATGTGTTGTGAGTTTACTTATCACTACGACTCTTCTAACTTATTCCCCCTAAAGCTTGAATGTTGGATGGACAACGAGCACAAAAATCAAAGGAAAAATGAAGACAATCTTCGACCACTACCTATAAGGGGGGGGGGGGGGGGGTGAAAATTTCTGCGTCAAAAGGTGTATTGATTTGTGTGCTCCATTTCTCATGTTTATAGAGGTGAGCTAAGATTGATATCTTGATTGACTTAAAATTTTATTTTTATTTAATTATTTTTCGTGTTTAAGGTATCACATGTCCATTAATTTATTTAAGTTTACTAATTTCTTTAATTAATTTATTTATTAAAATATGGTTGTATATATAGAAAAAAAAGAACCTAAAAAAACCCATGAATGCACAAACGAAAGCAAACTACGGGCCCGAGTCTCATTAAAACCTTGAGAACAAAAACTCTCAAGGGAAAACCCTTCCCAAGGAAAAAAGAGTACTCGTCTAAAGGAGAAGAAAAAAGGTGGAAGAGCGGGAAGGGCTATCTCAAGAACTTCGGCCTAATCATCGCCCTGCTCAAGCCACCAACAAGACACAACCAAAAACAAGAGACAAACGATGAAGAACAAGAACTCAACACCGACAAATGACGATCTTGTCACGGAGCAAACAAAAGGATCCGACCCTTAAGACCCCAACCGCGAGTGCACCCGGCGCAACAAAATGCTACGGGCCACGACGAGATTTAGTAGAAATGATGTGAACCACATACGAAGAATCCGCCTCAAACCAAACCTTAGATGAAATAACGCCCAAAAGTTCTACCTAAAAGGCAAAGCTAATCCCTCCTCCCACATGGAAACAACCCCGAACAAAGCCACGCCATTCTCTGAAAACCCCTCCAGCGCAAATACGCTCCGGAGAGTCGACAACCGAACTATCTATGTTCGCTTTAAGCCAAGAGAAAGGAGGCGGAGACCAGTAAACCGAGTCAAGCTTCGGAGGAGGTCGTTGCTGCACACTGATACCCAGCTGGCGGACCACTAAATTATCTTCCTAACTATTATTTATGTGACCCATCTTGACGAAAGCAGCATCGACTTCCATAAAAGAAGATTTAATAAAATAAAGAATAACACAAAATGGCTCTTTATTCTAGCTGACCACAAAGCCCAAACAATAGTGATCACTCCAATTTTCCAGAATTTTTTGAGCTGAGAACTCATATTAGTCGACCACGAGAAGATTAGGAAGCTGTGTATATAGGTGCAATGTCTTCCCTCAGGCTGCGCAAAACACTCCAAAAAACTATGCCATATCAGCTTAACTTTTTCACAAGACCAAAAGATGTGGTCATATAAGCAAATGAGCAATAATTCGGCAAAATCAACCCTCTTCCAATGAGTTTTTCAAGAGTTGGAATCCGATTTAAGATAACCCGCCAACACGTGATAGATCAATGAACTGGGATAATTTTTTCCCAAAGCCAGAGACCCCAGGAAACACGCGGGAAGTGTTGACATCGCGACGCAAATGCCAAGGCAGAGGTAACCTCACCATGAACCGTAGGTTTCCATAACCGCATGTCCTCGTCACCCCCGATCGGCAAAAAAAGGATGTTGCAGACAATGTGAGGAAATTCATCCAAAAAATTCAGGGAGAAGTGCCAAACACCATCATAAAGGTAGTCCGCCACCGATTGCTGAAGCCTAGAGTGCATATAAATCGGGATGTTGATCTTATCGGCGATGGAATACCCCAACCAGTCATCCGTTCAAAAAGAAACCGAAGAGCCATTTCCCAGGAGACAGTAGGAATCCTCTATCAGCTCTGGAACAAGTTGCTTACCCCTTATCCATACCGAGGAGGATATAAACGACATGCGTGGCCTGCCAAAATTATCCAAGAAACGACTTTGCATCATATCATAGACAAATTGTCGCCCTGAGATCATTTTCCGAGCCAACTTCATAGGGAACGCCTCGTTCATCATATCGAACGAGCAGAGGCCCAGACCGTCTTCCTTTTTTATCCCACAAACGCGCTCTTAGCTGACAGCGCAAGAGGGTCTTTTGCTTATGTGACCCGACCAAATAAAGTTCCCGCAAGCCATGTCAAGCTCCTTAATAAGTGACCAAGGCCACCTATAAATCATCATCGTATGCACAAGCAAACTTTGGATGATCGATTTCACCAAACAAATTCTGCCCGCCATAAAAAGTTACAGACATTTCCAACGGGAGAATTTATTAATGATACGATCCTTAACAGCAATGAGACGTATCGATTTGGGCATCCCAACAAAAAGAGCACGCCCAAATAAACCATGGGCAGCTTTCCCACCTGAAAGCGGAGAATTTTAGCAATTTGCCTTTGATAACAAGAAGAGACCCCCGAAGCAAAGAAGATGTGCGATTTCTCACGGCTGTAAATTTGACTAGAAAGGGAACCATAATATTGAAGAATATCTCGGATGGCACGAGAATTCTGAGTAGAGGCTTTACAGAAGATGAGAATGTCGTCAGCATAGAGCAGATGGGTGGGGAAACAATGAGTTCGATTCATATTCATGGGCTCGATTTTTTTAGACTCTACGGCCTTCAAAATCAAACAACTAAGAACGTCTTCAGCAATGCCAAAAATGATTGGCGAGAGAGGAGGGTCGCCTTGCCTCACCCCGCGAGAGTAGGGAAAATATCCTCGGAGCTGCCCATTATAGAAAATCGACAGCCGAGCAGAAGAGAAAATGGTGGAGAACCAATCAAAAAAGTTTGATCAAAACCCATCGCACGCATAGTACACATGATAAAATGCTAATTAATAGTGTCGAACGCCTTCTTAATATCGACTTTACAGTCCATGTTTTTCTCTTGACATGATCGTTTCATGCAGTTAACCCCCTCAGACCCAAGCATAATGCAGTCATGAAACCAAATTGATTATGCGAAACACACTCAGCAGCCACCGAACTCAGCCTTGTTGCCAAATTTTTTGAGAGAATCTTAAAAAAGAAATTGGAGAAAATAATGGGTCTCAAATCCGCCACCGTCTCCACCAACTCTTTTTTGGGGATAATTAGAATGAGGGTATTCAAGTTGAGACCCCGAGGAAGATAATTTTTAGTGAAAAATTTGACCGCCAAAATGATATCACTCTAAATGACGTCCCAAAACATCGCTGGAAAAAACTCCGGAGAATCCGTCAGGACCAGCCACACTATCACCACCCAAATCATAAACCGCCGCTTTAATCTCTTCACTCGCTGGGATGCTAGAACGCAAAACATTATGCTGAGAAGTGACATTAGCATTAACCACCTCTTGAATCTCGGTAATGGTAACCGCAGTAGGCATAGAATCCGAAAACAGCTTGGAGAAATAGTCCACGATGTGAGCCGCAATGACATATTGATCAAACGAGTCCACATCGTCAATCTTGAGCTGAGGGATCATGAGTTGTTTGCGCCATCTTTTGAAAGAGCTGTGAAAAAACGACATATTTTTATCTCCATCATTAAGCCAATGAATACAACTATTTTGTTGCAGCATAGAGCTTTTGCACAAGAGCATGGTGCTGAGGCGCGCCTGAGCAGCCACTTCTTCATCAAAGAGAGAATTCGAGTACCCCTCCTCCGCGATCCGCAGTTGAATCCCCTCAAGAGAAGCCTGCATATGAGAAATTCCTTCATCCATGTTCCCAAAAACCTACTTGTTCCAATTTTTAAGGCTTAAACGCAGCCTCTTCAACTTGACCATAACCGAGAACAAGGGGCAATTCACGTTCGTGGGCGCCTGCCAAGAATCCTAAACGAAATCTTGAAAATCCTGGTGAAGCAACCACATAAAGAAACTTAAAATTCTGACGCCGAGGGGGTACCTCCCTCATGGCATTGAAAGATCAAGGAAGAGTGATCAGAAGCCAGCCGAGGAAGAAAATGAGTATTAATGATTACCCGAACTAATTTTTATTTATAAATATAATTTGTTACAATGATTTGATATCTACCACAATACATGAACATTATCATGTAAATATTAATATTAATGCTAATTAATAGAATAAATAACAAACGATTAAAAATTAAAGAAGAATTTGCGTAAGCGTGTCTTTTAATATTCAGACCCATTTGAAAAAAAATAATTTTATTACCCATTCTCATCTCAAACTCGTATAATAAGACCCACTAATTATCTAAATTTATTTAAATTTATAAACTATCTAATTAATTAAATGTAAATTATTACAAAAAAATTATGGAAAAAATACCAGTAAAGGAAAAGAGTATTGGTCCAAATAACGTAGTTTGAATTACATGTATTTTCTGTCTTTCAATGTTGACAATTCTTCATTCAAAGCTCGCTTTATTTTTCTTTAGGGCTAATTTTGTAGGCTTTTTCAGGGTTGACTTTGTTAAGGGTTGACTTCATTCAGGACTGACTCCGTTCTATAATTGGTTTTACTATTTGCTCAGCTCTGCCACGCCTTAGTCTCCATGTTGGTTTATGCTCTTAGCTTCTATTTTAATCTGTAACCATACTTGCAACAACTCACATATATTTTAACTGTTAGTTGTGGTCCATAAATCAATTATTGTGCTTTTATGCCTCTAATTTATATTTGAGTTTCATAGAGTCGTGTCCATCAGAATGGATGCACAAAATCATTCACATTAGTTTTGAATTGGTGAAATCTCATGAAAAATTGATAATTATTTTATTTAGATTTTTAATTGATGAAGTCTAATACAAAATCGATGTGGGATACTTTACAAAATTAATCATTTTCTTTAAATTTTGAATTGGTGGTGTCTCATAAAAAATTAATGTGAAATTTAAAATGAAATAGACCAAATGGTGTTGTGTTTTTCGTTCTAATAATATAAAACTTTTTATATTTTAAAAATATGTATGTATTTATAATGTTGGAATATATATAATCTACAAAATTCATTTAGAATTTGTATACACATGCTCGAATTTAATACGAGAAATAATTATTTTCAGATACTTTTCTTAATTATTTTTTGATCAATTTTATGTCACCATGAAGAATAATTATTGAACTTAGTACGTAGTTTTAGAAAGAAAAAAAAATGAAAATTACTAAAAAAATATTCTTTCATTATACAAATAAAAATAAATAAATATATAAATTAAGAAAGTATATAATGTGAACTTAAGATAAATAGAAATAATAAATGGAGATAATGACGAAGCACAAGAATTAAGGTAGTCTTTCGAATGCATGATTGAATTCAATATAAATAAAAATTAAAATTATATTCCCTCCGTCCACGAAATAAACTCCTACTTGCCCTTAAATATTTGTCCACGAAATAAACTCCTACTCTGTTTTTTGGACAATTATACCCTCCATTGCTTTTAAATTTACTACACTTTTATCTATTGGGCCCACTTTATTCCACCATTACTTATGTAATTAGTCTCCCCAAAACTAATTATTATTATTATTATTATTATTATTATTATTATTATTATTATTATTATTATTATTATTATTATTATTATTATTATTATTATATTATCCTTATTATTGTTATTGTTATCCTTATTATTATTATTATTGTTATTGTTATTGTTATTGTTATTGTTGTTGTTATTATTAATTATTATTATTATTATTGTTGTTGTTGTTATTATTATTATTATTCTTATTATTATTATTGTTGTTGTTGTTATTATTATTGTTATTATTGTTATTATTATTATTATTATTATTATTATTATTATTATTATTATTATTATCCTTATTATTATTATTATTATTATTATTATTATTATTATTATTATTATTATTATTATTATTATCCTTATTATTCTTATTATTCTTGTTGTTCTTGTTGTTGTTGTTGTTGTTGTTGTTGTTGTTGTTGTTGTTGTTGTTGTTGTTGTTGTTGTTGTTGTTGTTATTATTATTATTATTATTATTATTATTAGTATTATTATTATTATTAGTATTAGTATTATTACTATTATTATTATTATTAGTATTATTATTAGTATTATTATTATTATTATTATTATTATTATTATTCTTATTCTTATTATTATTATTATCTTTATTATTCTTATTATTATTGTTGTTGTTGTTGTTGTTGTTATTATTATTATTATTATTATTATTATTATTGTTGTTGTTGTTGTTGTTAATATTATTATTATTATTATTATTATTATTATTATTATTATTATTATATTATTATTATTATTATTATTATTATTATTATTATTATTATTATTATTATTATTATTATCAAATGCTAGTTAAAGATTAGTAAATGTAATCACAATACACAAACACTACCCTTTTAGTCTTTTACACCACCTTTACATCACTTTTTTCAGCTTTCTTAGTCTCCGTGCCGAACCCCAACTGGGAGTTTATTTCGTGGACGGAGGGAGTATAATTTAAAAATGTAGAGGAATAATTGCAAATGAAAGAGATTAGAGGGACTTTGAAATGGTGAGATATGAGAATGCCATGTAAGATGAGTCATTTTCCTTTCCTATTATATATATGATGCTTCGTAGTATACAAATCCCTACAACCACTCGTCTCTTTCCAAACACAACAACTTCTTTTCATTTTTATAATTTTATTAGCATCACAATAAACACATCCACACACACACTTTAATGAATTTACTATATTTTAATGTTTACTATTTCTATTACTATTAACACCAACAAATCATTTAATAGCACACATCACATTTAGAGTTAGGTACTGAATATTTACTAATAATATATAAAAATATTAATTGATTTATGCTTTTGTAATGTCTTTATTAATTTATTAATTACTAAATAAATATTAATGTTAATTGTGATATGTCATTTATCATTATAATTACGAATTAAGAAAAATATAAAAGGAAGAATAATTACAAATAAAGGAGATTTGAAAAAAAAAATCAAATGGTGAAATTTTGAATTTTCATGTTAGAGAGAGAATATTTTCCTATTACATATAATATGTCTAATTTAAATATCATTTCATGTTATTTTGTAAATCCATTCAACTTCTTTCTACTACCTCCGTCCTATAAAAATAGTCCTAGGAGTGGTGGCACGAGTTTTAATAAAAATGGTAAAATATGTTATGAATGGAGAAAGGATTCCACTATAAATATAGTGTTAATAATGATAATTAATTGTATTGTGAGTGGAGAGAGGGTACCACCATGTAGTAGCATAGGTAAATAAGTTGATATATGGAGGGTAATATATTGTGGGGTAGTGTCCATAAATAGATTAGGACTATTTTTTGTGGACACCCCAAAAAGAAAAAAATATAACTAATTTTACAGGACGGATGAAGTATTATCTTATACTTTCTCAAAAGTTAGAATGCCAACTTGTCGAATCTTATTCTCTCTCAAAGGTCAAAATGCCAATTTGTCGGTTCATGTAGGGATGTAAATGAGACAAGTCGAATCAAATGCTAGTTGGTTTGAGCTCAATTTATTTAAATATTCGGGTGTTTGAGTTCGGTTCAAATTTATGTCTTGTTGATTAAGCTCTACTCGTATGATATTTGATAATGTCATATTCAAGCTCGACTCATTTAATATTCATATAAATAATGTGAGCTCGAGCTCATTACAAACTTCTGAAAGGCTAATAAATATTGAAAATGTGCTCTTGTTCAACCTGTTATCTAAACTCAAGTCTGGCTCTACAATTTTTTTTCATAAAGACTTATGTGTCGACTCAAATAAAGGTTTGTGAATATGTTTGTAAGTCCAATAAATCGAATATTACCAGACTCGAGCTTAACTCTAAAATTGTTAAATTTAAAATTAAATTTGAGTTCAGTTCATTTACTATCGAATTGAAATTCAAATAGACCTTTTTCTAATCGAATGGAACCAAATTGTTTAAAAAGTAGCCAATATATTGTCACATATGTAAAAGTAAAGGGTGAGTATTTTGTAAATATTGAGTATGAATGGAGTTTAAAATATAAGGGGAGTTTCTAAAAAAAGAACACTATTTATGAGGGTGTTTGACTAAGCTTATTTTAAAGAGATTATAAGCTCTTGGAGCTTATAAAATGTTTCATTAATAGCTTATAAGATGTAGTTTTTAAGAGTTTATAAGTTGTCAAAACATTTGGATAATTAAACTTAAAAGCTAGAGATAGAATTTTTAATTAAAGAGAGAGAATTTTTAATTAAAGAGAGAAACTTTTAATAGAGAGAGAAAATAAAAAAAAGAGATGAAATTATAATGACATATGATGAAACTAAAAAATTATAATTGAATTATTTTTGTAAAATGAATGTTGCTTATAAAATAATGAGACAATAAGTTGAGGTAGATGAACTTATTTTTTAAGGAGCTTATAAATTATTAGAGCTTATTTTTACACTTCATAAACTTTATTTTATTAAATACTTTAAAAAAATTATAAACTCCCACATAACTTATGAGCAATTTTAAAGGGCTCGTGGAAAAATGGGGAGATATTTTGGACGATGCAGCTTATTTGGATGAGGACGTCCTTTTTGATTTTTGATCTTTTGCGGGTGTTTTCATCTGTTTTTTGTTCTGTTTTTTCACGGTTCCTTTGAGATTCGGCCCTTGTTTGCGTCTGTGTTCTCACGGATTTTTTAGTCCTATTTTTTTTTTTTTTTTCTTTTTTAATAAAATTTCTATTTTAGCAATTTTAAAGGGGTCGTGAGCTCGGCCAAACACATACATTTCGCATCTCCAAATTTGAGTCATTTGACCACAAAATTAGCTGACATTACGTGCGTCCCTTTAATGAATGCCAAATGTAGGTCTGGACATTCAAAGTTTTCATCCATCTCAAGCAACCAACTGCCTTTAATTTAGTCAACCAATGCTAAATTCAATATTTAAATTAATATAAAAAGTATTTTGAATATAAAATATAAATTATCTATTATATTTTTATTATATACTTTATTTTAAAAATGAATTATGTAGATTATTATATATTTAGAAAAAATATATTAATTTATTAAATATTAAAATACTACAAAAATATATTTATTTATTGGAGTATTACCTTATTCAAAATCTACATGATATATATCTGAAACTCTTTTTAGAATTATAATAAAAAAGATAAATATCTTATACAAGGTCGGATCCCGTTGGTTGTGTCGAGGCTGGTCTGGGTTTCCTTATCAGATTGGCCTGGCGACAGGTCTCGTTTATGTGGAGAGTAGATTGGGTCGTAGATGCGCTCTCCTGCTTAGCTTTTACAAGTGGAAACGAGCTTTCTTGTTTTTTCTTTGCTTGGGGATCGGTTTTCTGCTGGATCTTTGTTTTTGTCAGGAAGGGGTCCGGGGTTTCTTGGAGGCGATGGTTAGGCCGGAGCTTCCGAAGTTTCTCCTCCCCTCTCTGGCAGGTGTCTGTTTCTGTTCTTTTTTTCACGTTGGTGCTTTGTACTTAGACGAGTACTCTTTTTCCCCTTTAAAATTTTTCCCTTTGGGTTTTCTTTAAATGGGTTTTAATGAGGCTCGGCCCTTTGTTTGCTCCCTTGTGCATCTTCGGGTTCTTTAGGTTTTTTCTTTTTTTCTTTTAATATAAATCTGATTTTAATAAATATCTTATACAAGCTAACTACTTAACTAGATAAACAAAAATAACAATAAATCATTATTATATAAATAAATAGGATATATATCACGTATGCATTAAATTGTATCGATTAATTAATAATTTTTAATTTATATAGTGTTTTATTAATTTATTAAATTATAATTTTAAATCAAGTTATAATGTGTAAAAATAAATGAGAAGTATTATTTAAATTAAATAAATGCATGTATAATGTATCTATCAATTTATTGCAGCTAATACTCTCTATCCCCAAATAACTTCGTATGAGGGAGGGACGCAAGTTTTAAGATGAAAATGTGAAAAGTAATGAAAAATTGAGTAAATAAGGTATTATTAGTGGTGAGTTAAAAAAAAGTTAGGAAGTAATTTGAAAAACGGGGGGAGTAATACTGATGATCAATTAAGATGAAGATGATTCAACAATATGTTTATATTTTAACAAGTGCCTGTAGTATTCATAATTGCAACACTCCCTCCGTCCCGCAAGCTTGAGTAATTTCTTTTCGGCACGGGTTTTAAGGAGTTAGTATTTTGTGTGTTAAGTGTGATAAGTTAAAAAGTGAAAAGGCGAAGAAGAAAAAAAAACTTTTGTCATATAAAGAAAATGCTCAAACTTCGCGAGACAGCCTTAAAAGGAATACTGCTAAAGTTTGGCGGGACGGAGGGAGTATTTTACTAACTATTAATTTATAATAATAATGAGACCTATATATTTATAAAGGAATTATCTAAAAAATTAATTTTATTATTTTATTAAAATTGACAAATTTTTAAATGGATCCAAGTAAGGATAAGATAAATTTATTAGTTTATAAAGTTTATTAATTTATAAATATTATTTTAAACAAGTTTTACTATGATTATAGAATTAAATAGAAAATTACTACTTATTAAGAAATTTAATATAATAAATATCATTTTTTATTTTTATCAAATAAAAATATTGATTTTACGTGGCCACGTATGCACATTCTCCTAGTCTATATATATATATATATATATATATATATATATATATATAAGTAAAATAAGCTCTATCCTACGTGGCGTAATAGAATCACTCTATTCTAATTTTTCTCAATTCTCATTCATTCTTATTTTTTCTAAATTTTTAATCAACAAATTTCTATATATCTAATATCGAACCTATCATCAACAAATTTCTATATCTAATTTCTTATGCATTAATTATATCCCAATCATATATATCTAATTTCGGCCTCATGCAGTCATGTTTGAGCTCTTATTTTATTTACTTCAACCTATCATCTTTATTATAGATAGACTCAAATTCTTAAATAAATCTCAAATTCTTAGATAAATTAATTTCTTATGTATTTTAATCTTAATCTAAATATATATTTTAAAAAATATATATTACCATGATAATTTATTAATATTATTTTAATTCAAATAAAAAATATTAAAATATAAAAATTACTAAATGTTTGTATCTATGTATTTATCTTAATAATTTTATCTTGCATTGTTCGAATTAGTCCTCATTCCTTAGTAGATGTTATATAAAGGCGACTATAGTAAATTAAGTTCAGCGATAATAACAAAAATTTATTAATTTATTCTAAATCCAAATACCTTGATAGAATACGACAGCATGTGTCAATTATATTAGGCTAATTAAAACTAATGTAGTAATAGATCGTTTTTCTATGGATTACATACTTTACAAGACGACACAGTAAGGTTAAATGGCTTATCTTGATTGATTTTGTGAACATTTAAATGTAATTATGTATAGTTAGGATATTTTCATGAAAATACTACTCCCTCCGGCCACTAATTGTTGGCCTAGGAGGCAAAACACGGATTTTAAGAAAAAGTGTATTTTTATTAGTTGAGTGGAGAAATGGACCCACAATTTATTAAAGTCGATGCAATTAGGCCACAATTTATTAAAGGGACCCACAATTTTGATTAAAATATGAATATTGTAATACCCGGGCTTTTGATGACGTGTTTAATTGATTGAATTTGAGTAATTAGGGTTTAGATCCCTTGTTTGATTTACTTTGTAAAGAGATGAAGAGTTATATGAAGTTTTGTTGTTATATTTTAAAAATGTTGAGATGTTCTTTTGATGATGTGAGAATGATGTGGGATTTTATATCCGTATTTGAGTTTGAGTATGAGAACGGTGAACTCGGAAGTGAAATCTGAGTCCGTTAAGACGTTTTTGAAATTTTTGACTTTTTGACGATGAATAGTAAAGTACGGCTATTTCGTCTTTTTGTCGACTTTCAAAATCTTACGTGCACGTCGTCTAGAAATATTCTTAGTTTTTCGATACGAGTCCAATAATGAAAGTTTTTATTTTTGGACGACGAGTGATTAGTAAACCGGGATTTCTCGATAAACGAACCGAGCTCGTTTATCAGAATTTCGAGAACGAGCTTGTATTTTCTATATTTATATAGAATTACGAGTGTAATGAAAGTGAGTAGAGGTTGAGAGGGCGAGTAACGAATAATATGGGTAGTTAGTCGTTAAAACGAGATGAAACGAGATATTTAACGACTAACGGGTTAATATCCTAAATATCTAACCTACCCTACCCCTAACCACCCCCCAACCGCCCAAACTCACTCACTCACACATATTACACGTTTGTTTCAGCCAAACACTTTTAACACACACAACACCTAAAACACACACTAAACTCACGCATAACAC
The DNA here is from genome assembly GCF_028751815.1 of Salvia miltiorrhiza. Taxonomy (NCBI): domain Eukaryota; kingdom Viridiplantae; phylum Streptophyta; class Magnoliopsida; order Lamiales; family Lamiaceae; genus Salvia; species Salvia miltiorrhiza. The sequence continues at coordinate 173,064 of NW_026651540.1, forward strand.
CATTGTTGAGGAGTTGGAGCTTTTGACCTCCGATTTGAGCACCGAGACGAGCGTCGATCATCTTTTCGATCACGTATCTAAGTAGGTAAGATCTCTACCTACGTTTTGATGGTTTTCTTTTCGATTTTCGTCGAAGTCGAAAAACGTCGATTCTCGACTTTATTTTGAAACGACGTTGGATCGTCGTGAAATTTTAGTATGTTGTTCTTGGGTAGATGTTGAGCATGTTTAATGAAGGGAGTAAGAACGGAATGAACCGTAGCTATGAAACCCATGAGGGCAGCCCGTTTTTCACATATTAGCTTGTCTTTCGATTTTTGTTTGATCGTTTTGACTTGATATTTGTGCTTAGGGGTATGCTAGAATCGATATATATTAAATTCGTATTTTTCCAAGCACGAAAATTGTATAAATTTTTAGAGTATGATTATTTAAATTCGTGAAGTTAGAGACGTTGCATAATGAATATTATTGCGTATATGTGTTCTACGATATCACATGAGCATGCTAATTGATTTACAATTTATGGATGATAATTGTTGAACGAAATTAAAACTGGAATTCTGTCAAAATTTTACAGCAGTTTCAAGCTTATGTTTCGATGAGTTCTCATTGCTTGATGGCTCTGAAATTTTAGTATGTTTATCTATGATATGTGTATTTCGTTGCTGCAAAATTTCATGTCTTTTGGATGATGTTTGCTATTTTAAAGATATTTTGAAAAATCCTTGACAGAATCTGTCAACTATTGGTAGACTTCACAAAAACGTTTATATCTATTAATCCATGAAGGATTTTGCATCACCGTTTTTTTTAAACGAAACTAGACTTCAATACTTTTCTAAAAACATAAGATTTCAATTTTTATGACCTCTGAAACAGAGCAGTTTATTATTTCAAAAATGCCCTGTTCTGCTGTCATATTTGTCCAACAGTAAAAGTGTATGAGTTTCATTGTTTATTTGGCAGATCATATGAACGTTTTCTCTTGTGAAATTTTAACCAAATCTTCAAGGATACCTTTAGTTTTGGATGATTAAATTTGATGGAATTTTATTAAGGTTTGCCTTGGTTTCTAATGGCCTAAACAAAATTGGCAGAAACTGTCAATCTTTGACAGCCTGCACTAAAAGAGCAATATCTCCAAAAACCTTTAACCTTTTTGGTTAACTACCATTTTTAGAGTGAACTACACTTCATGAAGTTTTTGAGATCAATTGGTATGAGAGTTTATGATGATTGAGTTGGTTGTTATGAATTTTTAAAGATGACACAAAAACAGCAAAACTTTCTAGAAAACAACTTGATTATATTTGTTTTGATGGATGATACGATATGACTAAATGGTGTGAGTTGTGAGAGTTATGATTAACGCACATAAATGTTGGTATCTGACACTCGAACAATTGGTGTCGAGTATAAATGATAGTTTACTGATAAAGAGTTTTGATGATTTTGAATTGTTTGGTTTGCGTTGAAAAGATGTCAAGATGTTAAGTTTTGAGTCGAGAGACGAGTTCACGTAGTGAGATTCACGCGTTGAAATCTCGTGGCTGACATTATATATGAATAGGTCATGCCGAAATTTTTAGTGAAATTAGAATTTGAGCATAGTCAATTCTTGTTGACCCGTGACTCAAATACATGCCTAATGGAAAGTTTAACTTTCTAATCGGTTAATTAGACGAGATGAGAGCGAATAGATCTGCTAAGAAAGTGGACTTTTCGATGTGTTAAATATTTCTTTTAATTGAAGCGCTGCTAATTATAACATAAGGATGTTATAATTAATGAGTAATGACGAGAGATAATAATTGTTATATTGATTAACAATCAAGAGAGATGAACATTAGAGATACTAATGTTTCATAAAAGAGATTAGATTATTAATCGAGGTTTCTTTTATAACTTCTCACCAATTCTTCATAACGATGAAGGTCCTTTTGGGAAGTAATGACTTGAGGGAGAGAGTGACGTTACTCATTGATACAGAGACACAACGAGGTGGGCATTACTTTTACTATACGTATATAGAGATCCCCTACGTATCGTGGGCCTCTTATACGAATGAATGCATGAGATGATCTAACTGTTAATTTCAGTTTCATATATATATCAAATGAGTTTAAATGTTACATTCAAGCAAGTTATTTCATGACAAAATCTTTGAGTTAAAGTTATTTCAAGTATTGTCTTGCCATAAAATGTTTAAATTTTAGTATGATATCTATCTGCTTTGGCTTTGCCAATGATGCAATCGAATTCGGGTCCTGAGCAGTTGATAGCTATCCTGCCAGGACTAGTGTACACCAGTGACCGTGAGTCATCTAGCGGGTTGGCCGGTCAAGTGACCGTGAGAGGTGGCCACCTCTCCGGCACACAGTTCCAGATATGATAGATTACAAAAGAACTTAGTCTGATCAGACGAACTTTAAGAATCACAAATGAACTTAGTAAGCTTGGGCCTTTTTAGCGAAAAACTCCCTTGCTGTACTGATTATGATGGCATGACAATTTATAGTTTTGAAGCATGTATTTTTATACCTAGGCATACGTGCCCACTGAGTGCTTTTGTACTCAGCCCTGCATATGTTTTCTAAATGTGCAGGTTGAGCTGATGTGATGATGGTGCTGCAATGAGCGGAGTCTCCAGGGTTGTTAATAAATAGTTAACCTGTCTAGAATATTTCTTCATACATATGTCTAGCTACTTTCCGCTGCAAGATGTTGTTGATGTTATAGTATGTTATGTCATACTTTGAGTCTTAAGAGAATGGTTTCATACGATGTATAACTTGATTAATGATATTAATTAAGTTTTATGCTGTCTTTCATAGACTGTTTTCAATTGAGTATTAATGAATAAAAATGACGAGTTTTATTAAGATGAGTAAGTTTTACGGCTATAAATGACGCCCCTTTTCTTCCCCTTCTTCTTTAACCCCATCCCTAGTCGTGGATCACTCGGCCTAACTATCCATAGTTAGGGCGGGCTGTGACAGAGTGGTATCAGAGCGAAGGTTAGCTCTGAATTAGAAGTCTTGAGTTTAGTCTAGAATGAGTCACTAGACTAATAGTTATTAACAACCATGAGCTCAGCGCACCATCACACCAGGCTCAACGAGGTATGTAAAATTTCAAAGTTTATTTGACGTTAAATTTTGAAGAGCATGATGTTGAGGTTATATGATGAGTTATGATGTTATACTTTAAAGGTGCATAGTTTGAGTTTGAGGATGACAACATGATTAATAATGAGTTATTATGTTGTAAGAGCATATGTTGATGTTACATGATGAATCATGAGAGCGTTTATATCATATGATGTTATATGATTGAGGATGCATAATTATGAGTTATGATGTGATGTAATTGAGATGTTTTGTGATGAGAATTGTTTGAGCAGTTGTGATAAGTCACAATGATTTAGATGAAGGAATCTAATGTCATTGTTAAGAGAGATTTTCTACTAAGTAGAAGGATGAAATAAGAACTTAGAGATAAAGCTTGAGATAATTAGCAATTGCTTTAACTACTTGTTGGTATGAGTTATGAGTTTGAGTTATGAGCTTGAGTATAATAGCATGATTAATGATGAGTTATTAGCATGCTGCAATGAGATATTGTACGATATGTTTGAGATGTTTTGTGACGCGAGTTTTGCTCACGCAACCTGAATGGTACTTGAGAAGGTATCATGAGCCATAGTCTTTGGAGATGGCTTTGAGAGAGAATTGTTTGAGTTGTCTTACTGAGTCGCGATGATTTAGATTAAGGGATCTAATATCATTGTTTAGAGAGGTTACCTACTATGTAAAGATGGGACGAGATGAGAATTTAGATGTTTTGAGCTTGAGTTTTAAGAAAACAGTACTACTTAGTAGGAGTTTTGCTAAGTTATGTTTTGTTTATTTCTGTTGCTGGAGCTAAGTAGAGTTAGTTCCTAGAGTCACCTTTAAGTTCTCCTTATAGGTTGGCCAGGACTGTTGGCACTGCACAAAAGTGGACTGCTGTGAGATCGAACTTAGGGAAGATCGGATACGAGGACGAGGCGTACAATATGTGGTACAGAGATACCCTAGCAGATTTTCAAACACATGTTCATAGACTATGAAAGGATGAACGCCTTATGGTTGTTACTAGACTGGATGGCATCGTGCACCTAGTCCCCGTGCTACCAATCGAGTGGTAGGATTGAGCAAGGAAGAAAGCCTCTCAATATGATGAGACATGTCGTCTTGAGCATTGGACCCACAGGAGATGGGATTTGTTACAGATACCCAGATTTTCTATGCGGATCTACTGACCGGATGCTTGTTTTCTATCAAGGACTCTAGAAGAGTGTAGTAGATATCGAGTTGATCCTTGAGTATCAGTTACCAAAGATGATAAAATGATAAACGATAATGAGAATGAGAAGTAGCCGAGGAGGGCTAGAGTTGATGAGGATGAGAAGAGAAGTCGATGTAGGCTAGAGCTAAGGATGATCTTGAGAGTATGCGCGGTACACCCTCGTTTTTGATTAGTTGCAATTACATTGTGATGTATATAACTTACTTAGGAGATACTGGTACTTGAGATTTTGACATGATGATAGATAAGCATGCGAATTTAGTACCCTACTGATGTTAAATAGATGGATGTTCCTAGTGTGCTAAAGTAGCAACTAGATGAGTTAACTGGTAGCAATTACCGTAGGAGGTCCAGACCGAGACATAGTACTATTAATGGTGTCGATTTAGAAGGGACATTACGATAGATACTATGGTTTTTGTAGGGTTTAAATAACCCCTTTATGTAAGCCCTCTAAAAAGAGGCATTCTACTGATGGATATATTTTGTGGACTCGAGTGGTCTTTTTGTTAGCATTTCGTGAGTGCTTATTGCCTTACAGATGAATGTTAAGGTGACCGTGAGGGTTTCCTTAAAGTTGAGTTAGTAAATTGAACTTGAGTTTTGAGGATGCTTAGAGCGTTGGTCGAGTTGAGTTTTCCTTTTGTGATTTCAAAATGCCTCAAAGATGTCATCAAGAGTGTGATGTGAAGGATAGGCGGGATAATACTCCGCCACCACCA